>NW_005187476.1:1560841-1567498 GCF_000239375.1 Pundamilia nyererei | reverse complement strand
TATATCAGTATTATGTGCTGTAATCAGACACCAAGCTGACAGATTTATCTGCTTCTATAGAGAAAATAACATGACTGTGAGTTTGGAGGAGCTTGAGATAATTTTTTCCCCGAGGAGGTACGAGAAATAAAAAGACTGAGCTGTTAGTTTTCACATCCGATTGGACCTGGAGCCCTTTTTTGTCTCAGATACCTTTTTTTGATGGAAACTCCTGATATATATAAAATTACCCTTGCTTAGAGGTTTAACAGCCTTGAAACTATGACTGATAAAAGTGTCCACAATATAGTTCAATCTTCCTTTACAGTGATACCCATGTTGAGCAGTTAATGCTTAATTAGATCCTGCTGATGAAATCATTTTAATGTTAAAGATTGTTCAGGTAATGAGTAAACTGGAAGCGAATGTTTACTATTCATTCATTATTCATTTCTGATCATATAATTGAGCTTTTAATATTTATTCCATCTAAAGAAGAACTGAGACTGAATTGTGGGTTAGGAGAATCGTTACACCACTACTGATGCTGTAAAGTCATATCCACGTGTTGTTTCTATTCTTTAAGTTGTAAATTGGAAAATTTGCTGAACTTCATGCCTGATACATGAGCTTTTGAGGCTTTTTCCCTTGAAAACTAAAAAAACATTGCACAATACATTTGTAAGCAATAAATTATAAAAAAAAATTGCTGGATGCAAATTAAAACTTATATTAGCAAACTTATATTTATTTAATAAAATAAATTGTCAAAAGGTTGAATAAACAGTGAATTTTCCCAAAAAATTAATTCAAGGGTCAAAGTGATCGAATGCATTTCAAATAAAGCATATCCCACTCTTATGTGTTTATGCATTGTACATAAACAGCACATTTGCACATGGCAGGCTAAGGCTAAAATGTAGATGGCAAATCAGCCTTATAGTCTGTCTGTAATCGTACTGTGTTTACCTCCATACGATGTATTTCAGCTTTCATCGTGTGGCTTTCTCCCTGCCCCACATCCATAGCTGAACGCATCTCTTTTACAAGCTGTGTCTTCTTCTCCCACAGCATGATTTGCCGCCTGTATGCCACACGTGCCAAAGAAAAAGAGAAAATACACACACATGCAGAACAAAGTACACTATTCCATTAAAAATCAAAGTGTTTCTCTGAGTATGTGATTCTTCCGGAAATAACTCTGCATATTTAATGAAGCCCTGCAAAATTTTACCTTCATACTATGAATATGTTTCGAGTTAGAGGCATTTGAGTTACATGGAGCTGGGTTGAAATTTAAAAGATTAGTCGACTAGTCACGATTACGTCGACTATCAAAATCACCGACAACTAATTTAATAGTCAATGGGTTGTTTGAAGCTTTGTAAGATCCTAAAAGATGCATGAATAAGTAGTAGGACTTAAGAGTTGAGAGAGAGATTTAAGAGATTTAAGAGTTGATTAGCAAATCAACTCAATAATAAATAAATTGAATATGTTTAAGTCAGAAGAAACAAGGACAAAAAGAAAGTGACTGACTCAGCTTCCACCAGACTGTTGAGGAGCCTCTCCTTTTCCTCCTGCGTCTTCTCGACTTTCATCTGCATTTTAACGGCCTCCCTCTCTGCATCCTGGTCACATAATTTTACATAAAGTTATATATTAATATAAAACAGAAGAAAAGAAGAAAATATAAAATGAGGAAACCCGCCTGTCATGCCTTAAGTCTGTGAATGAAATCTGTCTCCATCACGGCGTTTTCCTGCTGCAGAGCCTGGCTCAGTTGTCCTTTCTTGCTGAGCAGCATGTTGAGCTTCAGCTGATCACGCTTCAGCATCTTTGAGCTCTTCTCCAGCTCAGCCTCCTCACGGTGCTCTGATTCTATCTGACCTGAAAGGGTTAGAGTTGGTGTGAGAATGAAGTGGAGATAGTAGCATAGTAGCATACAGGTTGTGACTTGGACGGAGTATGCAGCATGTGCGTCCTGCATACTCTCAAAGTAGAGTTTCGTCTGTTGCCATCCTGTGTACTCTGCCTGCAGTTTGAGCAGCTCCTTGCTGTTGGCTTCTATCGTTTGGGTCAGTCCCATCAGAATCCCCTGTCGCTTCATCCAAAGCTGCTGGTCACTCTTTATATTTGCTGCCAGCTCCTCAATCTGAGCTATTATTGACTGTATCTTGATGTGCAGAGGACCGAGGTCATCATGCTGCAAATGCAGGAAAAATCAATTAAAGCTGGCAGCCTCGTTTTTGAAAACAATTCAAAATGACACTGAATTATTTTCATTCACTTTCTACTTTTAAAAGCATTATTGATCAATTGAGAAGTTCGAACTTGGCTCACGATTTCCTTCCATCCCGGATTTTAAAGGATGGGTTTGATGTAATTGGCACTGAAACCACAGCACAGAAACGGCATTGCTGAGGGTTTTCAATGATCTTCTAGAACATGTTATAGGCATCAAGGATTCTGCCCTTAATTGGTTAAAAAACTGATACATGCCTTTGTGACCTCCAGATTAGATTATTGTAACTCGCTCTACTCTGGACTCCAACTTGCTCACCTCCAACGATTACAGCTCGTTCAGAATGCTGCGGCTCGTCTCGCAACCGGAACTAGAAAGTTTGCCTCTATTATTCCAGTGCTCTCTGACTTACACTGGCTGCTTATTAAATTTCGTATTGATTTTAAAGTTCTGCTGCTTACTTGCCTCACACTCCTCATCCTCCCTGGGAGAGTCTATGCCAGGGTGCTGGAGAGGAGAGTCTGTCCGTTAGTCGAACCTTGGATACGGGAGGAACAATGCGGTTTTCGTGCTGGTCGTGGAACACTGGATCAGCTCTTTATCCTCTCGAGAATACTTGAGGGTGCATGGGAGTTTGCCCAACCAGTCTGCATGTGTTTTGTGGACTTGGAGAAGGCATTCGACCACGTCCCTCGAGGGGTCCTGTGGGCGGTGCTGTCCCATTGCTACGGGTCATTCATTCCTTATACAACCGGTGCAACAGCTTGGTCCGCATAGCCGGCAATAAGTCGGACTCGTTCCTGGTGGGTGATGGGCTCCAACAGGGCTGCCCTTTGTCACCGATTCTGTTCATAATTTTTATGGACAGAATTTCTAGGCATAGCCAAGTGCTGGAAGGCTTTCACTTGGGTGGTCTCAGGATTTCATCTCTGCTTTTTGCAGATGATGTGGTCCTGTTGGCTTCATCGGGTGATGGCCTCCAGCTCACCTTGGAATGGAGTGTGAGATCGACAGACAATTGGTGCAGCGGCTGAAGCGATACGCACGCCGTACCGGTCTGTTGTGGTGAAGAGAGAGCTGAGTGTAAAAGCGAAGCTCTCAATTTATCGGTCGATCTACGTCCCTACCCTCACCTATGGCCACGAGCTGTGGGTAGTGACCGAAAGAACGAGATCGCGGATACAAGCGGCAGAAATGAGCTTCCTCCGAAGGGTGGCTGGCCTCTCCCTTAGAGATAGGGTGAGAAGTTCGGCCATCCGGGAGGGGCTCAGAGTAGAGCAGCTGCTGCTCCACATCGAAAGGAGCCAGCTGAGGTGGTTCGGGCATCTGACAAGGATGCCTCCTGGGTGAGGTTTTCCAGGCATGTCCCACGGGGAGGAGGTCCGGGGGCAGACCCAGGACACGCTGGAGATATTATATCTCTCAGCTGGCCTGGGAATGCCTTGGTGTTCCCCCGGACAAGCTGGAGGAGGTGGCTGGGGAGAGGGAGGTCTGGGTTTCTCTGCTTGGGCTGCTGCCCCCATGACCCGGCTCCGGATAAGTGGAAGAAAATGGATGGATGCTTACTTTGAAATGCCTAAACAGCCTTGCCCATGACTATCTCATCGACCTTCTCAGTCTCTATGCTCTCAGCCATTCTTTACGATCATCTGGTCAGTTACTTCTGGCCCAGCCCAGGCACCGTCTGAAGACTAGGGGTGATCGTGCTTTTGCCTCTGTAGCATCAAACCTCTGGAATAGTCTTCCTGCTAGCATTCATGCCTCTGACTCCATCCAATACTTTAAAGCACGCTTGAAAACTTACCTATTCAACCTGGCTTTTCCAACTCACTAATTCTCACCGCTCCTTAATTGCTGTATCGCTACTCATTTCTCTGGATAATCATGATTTCTCCCTATCTCTACTTACTAATGTGTTTGTTTGTTTCTCTGTTTTCTCTATTTGACCTTGTTTTAATCACTTACTGTTCAGTGCAATTATTTACCGTTATTCCTTACTGTGAAGCACTTTGGTGTACCCCCTGGTTTTCAATGTGCTATATATATAAAATTGCATTTTATTCTATTGTATTTATTTATGATCTTAGTAACAAGAAACCACAGCTTCCCCACAGCCACTCACCCCAGTGGTGGCCGCTATTTGAGAAATCTTCGTGTTGTATCCGATGATCGTTGACTGCTTCTGCTCGATGACTCTAACAGATGAAGTAAGCTTAGCCTCAATGGCTGTGATTAACTTGTTGTACTTCGTGATCTCCTGATCAAGGGCCTTCTGAGTCAGGGCCAGGTTGTCCACTTGCTGGCTGACCAGCTGGCTCTCCAGCTTCACCACCAACACCTCCTCCTCTGACTGCTTCAACTGGTACATCTAAAGGGGGGAAAGGAATGATGAGAAGCACATAAATCTAATATCTTCACATATTTGTTTTATTCTCTACACATTTTACAAAGAAAAAAAGCTAGGAATCAAAATGAAAAATGTAATCCTGTCACGTAAAAGCATGAACAAAAAACGTTAAAATTAGTAAAATAATAATACTGAAATTGAATAAAGCTAATTTGACAATATATGAATAAATTGCATTCAAATCTCTATGGCTCTATAGTGTACATTAACCTTTATACATGTACTTATTTAACACCTGTTACTACTACTACTGTTACTAATCCTGTAGAGCTGTTGTTATTTGCATTATTCTGTCATTTCAAACCAAAAGACTTCATCAGTTGCTTGTGAATTCTCTCTCTTTCTTTATCTATAACGTGATACTGCTGGAGTGTGTCTTTCACTAAAACAAGCCTAAGCCAAAGACCTGGACAATATGTAGGGTATAGTGAATAACACTCTTATGATAATACTAGGGATATCAAAGAAAGGGGATTTAGTGTGAATGGTCTGAAGAGTGTTATCATAAGAGTGCTATGACAGTCTAAGCATTTTCAATACTTTCCTGCTTTTAGTTACCTTCTCTTTTTTGAGTCTGGATATCTTCTCAGTGAGCAGTTGGGAGTACTTGGCAGCGTTGTTGTGGAGGAGCTTGTGCTGCATGGAGCTCATGATGTTGTTTTCCAGCTCCAGCCGTGCAGAACTCTCTTTCTCCAGCTGCTTACTCTGATCGTTCACTTGAGCCTGGAGTGACCCAAATTCCTGGAGAAATTAAGGGTGAGATTAAAGAAAGACAAAAACAAAATCAGGCAGTGTAATGTTTCTAACCTTGTACCACGACTGCTCTCTGGACAAACACTGACCTTTGAGAGTCTAGCGAGGGTTCGCTCTGTCTCCTGCAGAGTGAGGAGGAATGTGCTGTAGTGGGCCTGCAGGGCCTCTTGCTGAGCCTGCTTGTCACTGATGAGCTTTCTGGTAGTGGTGCAGTCCATTTGAGACCAATTCAGCTGCAGTGTCAGTATCTCATTTTGCTCCTGCTCTGCATTGATGGACTTCTTGTAGCCATCAATGTCCTTGTCCAGCAAGATCACCTGGTGCTTGGTTTCACTGAGAAGAACAGAAAAAAAATGAATGGCTGCTCACTTTTTGCTCTGTGTTACTTTTGAATAAAAAAATCAAATAAGGGTTAATATTATCATTGAGTGTTCTAAAAATAAATTTTTTATAGACATCTGTCATTTTCTATAGACTATGTTTCTATGTTTAGAGCACTGTCATCATTTGTTACATGTACACTTGAAGCGCATTAGCACCTTTAACGTTTACTCAGTAGGACATGAATCAGAAACAGCTTCCCACATCCATCAGTCTCACCGGATGACTTCCTGCATCGCACCGAAGGCCTCGTCTCGTCTCCTCAACCCCATGAGGCAGCTGCTCCACTGCTGCAGCAGCTGTTTACGGGCCACCAACAGTGACTCCATCTCCATCTCAGCCTGCACAAAGATGTAAAAATGAATGACTGATGTTGTTTGACGACTGCCATAATCAGAGAATTCTTATTTCGTTCATGAGTTAGTTGACCGAGACAAAAACATAACCTGTTTGTCTTTTTCTCTCATCCAAATATTTTTGTGTTGACTGTATCTATTTACATCATTAAATCAACTAGTAAGATACACCCACCAGCCACTTCATCAGTCACAGGTAGTTCAGGTTGGACAAACTTGCCTTCAAAACAGCCTTTTTTTAAATTGTGGCACAGATTCACAGATGCTCTGTTGGACGGAGATGTGGTGACTGCTGGCTACAGTGAACTCATTGTCATGGTCAAGAGTCCAGTTTGAGATGTTCTGAGTTTTGTGACATGGTTCAACATCCTGTTGGAAGTAGCCATTAGAAGATGGGTCATGGGTGGTCATAAAGGAATGAGCACCAACAAGAGTCAGGTAGGTGTGGTATTTCATCAGTGCTCAGTCGATACTGAAGGATCAAAGGTGTGCCAATAAAATATCCCCCACACCATTACACCAGCACCATCCTGAAC
>NW_005187476.1:1559491-1560821 GCF_000239375.1 Pundamilia nyererei | reverse complement strand
GGTGTGGTATTTCATCAGTGCTCAGTCGATACTGAAGGATCAAAGGTGTGCCAATAAAATATCCCCCACACCATTACACCAGCACCATCCTGAACAGCTGATACTGTGTGAATTGCCTCCACTTCCTGTTCTTATCTGAAGGGAGATTCACCCTTAGTGATTTTCTGCTGTTGTATCCCATCTGCTACAAATCATGCCTTCAGAGGTGCTCTTTCTGCATACTTTGGTTCTAGCAAGTGTTTATTTGGCTTACTGTTGTCTTCCTATCAGCTCAAAGAAGTCTGTGTCATGATCCTGGGTCTTATGACCCAGCAGTTTGAATTTTTGTGTTTTGTTATTTTGTATTATGGTTTGAGTCCACCTTGTTAGTTTAACGTTTTAGTCCCTAGGTTGTTATGTTTAGCTATTGGTTGTCAGATTTCCTTGTGTAATTGTTCCTACGTCTCCCTCTGTATATTTGTGTTTATATAATTCTGAGCTCCTGTGCGTTGTTTCCCCTCGTGTTTTGTCCCATGTTTCCCCTGCCCATGATGTCAGTCCTCTCTCCGTGCTCTCTCTCCCCTCCTGTCTGTGTCTCTGTGTTCTCCCTGTGTTACGTTTAAGGTCTGCACCTTGGGTTAGTATTTTCAGTTCCGTATCCTCCCTGTCTTGTTATGCGTAATTGTCCTCAGCTGTGCTCCCATATGTTCCCACCTCACTCATTACCTTCTGTATATTTATGTCAGAATCACCCTCTGTTCCACGTCGCGTCGTCCCTCATAGCTGTGTGTGATTCTCGCTGTGTCTTCTTGTGCATATTATAATTAGTTTTTCCCAGTTTAGTTTTGTATTGTCGTATCGCCTGTTTCCCAGCAATAAAGCTGTGCTTTTGAGTTTACTCCCCGTGAGTTTGCATTTGGGTCGTCTCCTGCCTGCACACAGCCGAAACATGACAGTCTGGCCATTATCCTCTGATCTGTGGCATCAAACAATTTGTCTCAGACAACTGCTGCTCAAAGAATATTTTCTCCTGGTTGTGCAGTATATCAGCAGTTTAAAAAAAAAAAGACTGTCTCATGTGCTCCAACAACCATGCCACGTTCAAGGTCACTTAAATCACCTTTAAGAGACCTGTTCTGATGCACAGTTTGAACTCCAGCAGGTTTTCTTGTCCATGTCTAGATACCTAAATGCAAGTACTTGAATGTGAATCCATATATCAAGGAAAATTTTCACTCAATCAATCACTGGATAAATGAACTGGACTATTGTTTTAATGTTTTCAGTTTTACTAATCGATATAAAAGCAATATTCACATCAATGAAATATTTATTTGCTATGGGTAATATG
>NW_005187476.1:1547979-1558810 GCF_000239375.1 Pundamilia nyererei | reverse complement strand
AAAACGTAATCGTAATGTGGTCATTGGGACAGACATCAAGAGTCATATAAAATCAAAACTAATCCTGGATCAGCACAAAGACACAACCTCTAAATAACAGTCCAGGCTCACCATTGGCTCTGGCTTCGCAGACCTTTCTGGTCATGCTGGAATGTTGACTCTTTATCTCCTCCAGCTGGTTCAGAACCTGCTGGTGTTTGGTTTCGGCTTGGTTCTTGGTCTCATGGAGGTCATGCAGCCTGTTCTGCTGTCTGACCAGATGCTCCTGAATCTTGAAGACCTCCACACCTAATTCCTGATTGTGGCTAGCATCATCCTTCGCAACTGCATGCTGATGGAGGAGGAGAGCAGTTAGAAATCACAGAAAAATCAATAATTCTAGACGATAACCGACTTTATACATGCTTTTATGTTGGGTACTAAAATGGCTTTCCTTCATCCAGGACAAAGCCTGGTATAAAAGTACTGGTTCTACTTATTAGTGGTTGCCGGTTGGAACTGGAACTGAAAAAGATTTTATTGTATTTGTAACTTATTTCCAACATTGTAACCCTTTTGGGGACATTTTAAAAATAAATCTGTGACCTTCAAACATTAGTCATTATGTGAACATTATGTGAACCCATTATGTGAACATATTCAGATAATGAGGGGAACTCTTAAAATGTTTTATACAAAGTGCTTTAAATTTCAACTCATTACATATGAAATATACTGTACTATAAATCAATATTCGCTATATATACCATACATGACATTTAATATATTGTGTTTGTCATCATTACCCATTTGAGTGATGAAGGCCTCACACCTTAACCCTGCAACAAGTGTTTTTCTTGGAAAGGTAAACAGTTTGTGGGTGTTGCATCTTTCCTAAACACCTGTCGTACGTAATACAGAAGATGTGAAGTGTTCTGCAGTTGCCATACAGTTCTACAGCACCATCTTCTGGACATTTAAATAGAAAAGTTGCATTTGTTTGTATAGAAACTAGCTTGTTTGCTCCTGCATGTGTGAATCAGTGTATTAACTGAGCAAAGATGGAGAGAGTTTGTGGTCAGAGAAGTGGCCGACCTTTTCCCTCAGTGTCTGGTTAATCCTCTCCAGCTGTTTTCTAAGCTGGATTGTCAGAGCAGCTTGTTGTCTTCTGACCACGGGCTGCCAACAGATTAAATACAGTATCAGTAACGTCCCAGTGGAAGACAAAGATATGTAGTATTAATGCTTCACATCCATCATAATTCAATTTTCTTTCTGATGAGCACTAAGACAAAAATCGATTCATTATTTAGTAAACACTGGTCGTGTAAAGATTAAAGGTGAAGCTACAAACATGCTCAGGATCAAGAATGATCAACTCCTCTTCCTCATCTTCTGGCAGTGGCTCATGATCCTCCATCTCCTCCGATGTGTGTGAACGGTGAGCCATCTGAGCAATATCCTCTTGCACTGAAATACAGTGAAAGGTATCATTTAACCAAAAAATTAATAATCATGTAAAAAGGGTACATATTGCTATAGAATATATAGAAGTAAATCCCACAGAGGATTAATGTGTGACTTACTTAAATTTGTGGCCGCAGGGAGGTTTTCATCCACTACAGTGAGGTCATGGTAACGCTGGGCAGCAGGGCTCTCTGGCTGTGGCAGTGACTGAGCCTGTGAGTCCGGAGACAAACATGAAGCATGAATAGAGCTCCTTAATAGCTGCTGTGATTTAAACATTGAGAACTGTTAGACTGAAGATGTCAAACATGAACCTGCCCACCAAAGGGGCCAAACTGGCTGAGTGAGTGGTTTTGCAAAATGTAAATTTGCAAAGAAGGAGGACACACTTCTTTAAGAATGGATCCTGTCATGAGGGTCCAAACTGCTGATTCCATTTGAGCCATATAACTAACACTACTGCAATATTTTGTGCATCCAACAGTTAAGACTGTGAGTGCAGCAGCACAGCACCTGACCAAACATCCAAACTGCATCAGTGTTCAATGACCTGTTGTTAAAATATCAACAAAGTAAGGAAACAAAACCTCAGCAGATACACATCTCAAACCTCTTTGTAATGTGAGGCAGTCGCTCCACTGTCTTCTTCAGCGTCGTCACTTCCATCCTGCAGGTTGGGATCTGTCTCATTTCGGGGGGAGCTTTCCTCCCTTCCATCATCATCTCCTGGGTTCTGCATTGGACCTAAAACTTCACATGAAGATTTATATTTTCTCCAGGTGACTAATATGTGTATTTTCCCCAAAGGTCAAAGGCTAATGGTGAGAGAGAGGGCTTTTGAGAAATTTTCCGACTTTTTTCTTAGCAATGCTGAAAATATAAGAGCAAATATTTTAACTTGTGGCGCTAATCCCTTTTTTATTAGTCAGCTATTGCCACGTTTGAAGATTCTGAACATGTTTTCTTTTCTCAGATGTCATATGACATGTTTCACTTCTATAACAGATGTCCTGCCTGCCATCTTGGTTTTTGATTTAATAGACTGTGGTGTTCTCTCAATTATAAATGCAAAACTGCCAAACAGTAGTCCAGTCATTCTTAAAGAAACAAAATTTGGAAGTGGATGTCTGGAGTCTTTTGGCTAAACAATATCTATGAAATCTTTTAATCAGGTTTCAGGGTTTTTCCACAGTGTTAAATCTTCTCTCTTGAAACTGAAAAATTATATTCTAGTTGATACCTGTTCAGGTGGTTGTTCAGTTTTAGTTCTGCTGAACTTGAGTGCTGCTTTCGACACCCCATGACTTACACACTCATGACTTACTCTTTGAGTGCTGTGTTGGAGTCAAGTTTTGACTCTTAAATGGTTTAATCTAATATTAAACTCAGAAATTTCTAGTTAGCATTGGATAATACACTTCTGCACCAGCATTATCACATCTACAGGTACACAGGGGTCGATTTTTTTCTATGTCCACGCTCTCTCATGGTCAAATTATTTGTCAAAATAGCATCAGTCTAGATTTTGCAGCCTATTTTACCTTTGAATCGTGGAAATGTTATATAAGACTGCTCAATGAGTTTTGGATATAAAAAATACAGTGTCCTACGGTTTCTTACACTTAAATGAGTGCAAAACAGAGGTCATATTGTTGTGTGTTGCCCTCCCACTAAGGTCCATATAGGTCTGCTTCCCTAACCTATGGAATCAGGGTGGGTCCTTCGTAATTAATAAATAATAATGATCAGAAACAATCATTGTCTCTGTCAGTGCGCCCCAGGGCAGCTGTGGCTACAATGTAGCTTGCCATCACCAGTGTGTGTATGTGTGTGTGTGAATGGGTGGATGACTGAATGTAGTGTAAAGCGCTTTGGGGTCCTTAGGAACTAAGTAAAAGCGCTATACAAATACAGGCCATTTGCCGTTTTTCATTATACACAATGAAATTAAATTAGTAAATACATTGCACTCATTATTGATTTTTACAATTTCATGTGTTGACCAGAACTCACCTTATATATTCGAGTTTTTCTGAGCCTACTTGAAAATGAATAAAATATCAAGTGGAAATCTGAAGATTTCCGGGCTGGGCTTATGGGTAACAAATACCTTCCTTGTATTTAAAATTAGCTATGTTTCTGTATTCTTGCTAGCTTCGCGCTAAGTCCTCAACAATAGAGAGGGTTTGTGAGGATCACAGTATAATAACTGTCAACCTGACTTTGTCGCTTTAATAGTCAAAAGAACAATTTAGAGTTTGCGTACCAATACCATCGTACTATATCGTACCAATGATATAATTTAATTTTGCATTTAGGATACAACTTACCACGGTAGCGTTACGGGTACAGTCGATAAAGGTTACTAGGCAACCGTAAACTTCCGTAGCTGGCGTCTGCGCAGTCTCAGTCAGACATCAGTCGCTGTGGAGTTTTAACACACAGGCAGCACGTAGAATGTACGCGCTTATTTACGACCGCTTACAGAATAAAAGTCATTTCTAGGAGTTACTGACATGTTCAAAGCTAATTTCTTAATGCTGTGGTAACATTTTATCTCCAGCCAACAACTGTGAGAGGGCTGGAGGAGCCTGTAAGAGAGTAGACAAATATTTAGATGCAATTTATGGCCTCATTTTGGGCAGTGATCTTTGTTTTGATAACCACATAAATACGGTTTAAATACTGCCTTCTATCACTTAAAGGTTATATCTAGGACTATAAAATTCCTGTCTCAAACTGACTATGAGATGCATTCATCTCATTCATGGGTTTAAGTTGGTTGCAGCACTCTATTTGAAGGACCAAATCATCAGCACAACATCTCTGGCTTATTCAAAATGCAGCAGGCAGAATCCGTACAGGTAGATGGAAATTTGACCTCATTAACTTAGTTTTGAAGTTACTTCACTGGCTCCCAGTGCTATATATACATTCTTCTATTAGTTCACAAAGCTCTCAATGGTTTGGCCACCCAGTATGTCTCTGACTTGCTGACTGTCAAAAACCCAGACTGGGTCTTTTAACTGTTCTCAGAATCAAATCTCAGTCTGTTGAGGGTGCTTTCAGTTTTCTGGAACAAGCAGCCTGCTGACTTGAGATCAAAAACAGACTCAAAACCTTTTTGTTCACACAGGTCAATAAGTGTTGTTGTTTTGCTTTGTTCTGTCTTTAATGCCTTCAGTTTCCGTACACATTCAGTCTCATGTATAAAATGTCTTGTATAAATAAAATTGCCAGAAGGAGAAAAGAAAGGAATAGGGAAGAAGTGTTCAGTGAATCAATTCCACTTCCTGTCAGTTATGATCATAATGAATTACAGTAATCCAGCCTAGAAGTAATAAATGCATGAACTAGTTTTTCAGCATCACTCTAAAACAGAATATTTCTAAATTTAGTGATGCTGTGCAAATGGAAGAAAACAGTCCTACATATTTGTTTAATATGTGCATTGAAACATATCCGTCTCTTGATGGCAACAGTTATAAAAAAGTATGTAAGGACTGGAAAAAGTTACATCACAACTAAAACTTCCAGACGTGAAAGAAAACGATGAAGTTCTTGAGTTCTTTACCTATAATACCTTTAGGTACAATAAAGAGATGGTTACAGCTCCAACTATAAGCTTTAATAAAAATCAACGTGATTTAAGTGATGAACTGAGCCCAACATCAAATTATTATTAATCTATTATGAAAACAAGACCCACTGCTAGAGAAGATAAACTAAGCATTTGCAACCCAAATTGTGAGAAAGCAAAAAACAACAATAAAAAGCTTTGACAAGATTTATTTTGCTCTATAAATAAGGCAGATACACATAATCACTGGATTTGGCTTTGAAATTAAAATGTAAAATTTAAAAAGTCATGAATAATTCACAGATACAAATAACTTCATGAGCTTTACATATATCATCAAAAAATTCTCTTTTAATTCTCTTTATACCAAAAACATTGACACAAAACCTGAAACCATAACCCACTTAGACTTCCAAAATACAAGGAAAAAAAACCCCCTCAACATTAACGCATGTACTGTAGTACATCTGTAAATGTCACTTCACAATGCTTTGTCAATACAAGATGTGTACCTGTGAGCAGAAAGAGCAGTCCAACTCTGGGCCTAATTAAAGGACTTTGGTTAAGATTAGAAACACAGTTAAAGAGCTTTTTTTTCTTTTTTCCCCCAGAAGGGTGCACATTCTTGGCAATAGGTTTATGAACCAGTCTGTACCTTAGCTTCACTGAAGTGTCCTTCTACATACAGTGTGGAGGTTAAAGTCGTTTTAAAGCACTGTCACATATCGTAATTAAAACTGTTAAGTGCATCGATAAATAAGCCACTCAGCTCTCCGTAAGCCCGATTATCGAATAGGACATGTCTAAAATGATATGCAAGGAGAGCTAGTGTTTATCATAAGAAAACCTTCATTAGTATTTGTGCAATAATTTGCATATCCCAGTCAAATGTTTGCCGGGAGAAAAGACGTTTCCATTCAAAAACAACTGAAGCCACAAACACCCGTACGCACATTCAGCAGACGTGTTACAGGGCTCTTACTTCTCAGACATACACTTATAGTCTCTATCATTTTAAATTCTATGTAGCATTTCTAACATTGCACTTATTTGTTGCGTACTTGTCATAAGCATTAAATTTACGCTGTGAACGACAGTTCCTACATGACGCATGTTTGCTCTTGAGCATTTCTTCCATGTTAACACGGATAATGGCATCAGCGGCATTAATAAAAAAAAACAAGGAAAAAGAAAAAAAAGAACAGGGTTTGGCAAGTGAACGGGGTGTTCAAGATCTGGTCACAGCACAAATCAATACTGTAAGTTAACACCTGATTAAAAGTCGCTGACACAAAGCCACTTAAAGGTTTAATCTTTTTCGGTAAATAAACATCAAGTATCTGATTTATTTCGCCTGTTTCTCTAGAAAAATCTACATACATCACGCTGTGAGCACCACTTGCTCAGTCTCTAAACTAAAAAGGCCTACCATGCGCCGTCTCACTGTCTCATCACGTGCAGGCTGTAAGGTATGTGGTGAATGCTTTCACATTGACATGTTCATAGCACATTATATACTTATATGTTCTCCTCTTATTAGCTTAACCCCCTCCCGGTTTTGAGCCAAACGTGACTCCCTTCATATGTCCATCCTTAAACTCTAAAAGACAAATCAATCTACCCTCTGATAAATACCACTTAAGGGAGCAGCAAGCAACAGTTTGTTTGTCATTAGTGTTTATTTGGTCGACTCTACCTTGTTCTTGTAGAATTCATAGTCTATTCTATGGGAATGTGTTCGTGTTACAGTAGCGTCAGACCTATCGACTTTGGCTCCGGTTTCCATTCTAAGACCCTGTAATAGTTAGGAAATACTGTAAACAATCATCATGGCTGGCTGGTGCTCTCCCTCTCTGGCTGGGAAGGCTCTGGGTCCACTGGGGGGCCAACTAAAGGGCCACCAGCTGTGCGTGGGTCCATGGCAGAATGCATGATCGGCAGCCACACGTCATCCATGTTTGGCATTACAAGGATTTTCTAAAAGATGGAGAGATAATGGACAGGCAGTATTTAATATGCTTGATTCAGCGTGAAACCTAAAGTGAAGTGGTTAATTTGCCCAGTTTATTAATAAAATGCACTCATGTTCCTGGTGCATTAATTGACTAGACTGAAAATGGGTGGAAAATTTGAATAATTTCTAGGGATTTCTGTGTGTCTTGGGTCTGAGTGAAACATCTCCATTGGTAGGTGTTCAGGAAGCATCCTAGTCAGATGCTTGAACCCACTCAACTGAATCCCTTTGATGTGAAGTAGCAGCAGCTCCCTAACTAACATGCCAGATGAGTAAAAACTGCCAAAAAGGTAATTAAGGAGCTGAAATGTTGACTGTGTAACAATCTACAGCTAATGATGTTAACACTTGTTTTTAACCTCCACTCCATTACAAAAGTGCATGCACCCAAAAATGTGTCTCAAGTGCATCAAATCCTCTAAACACCATCTGCTGTTGTCATAATTGTGCGCATGGTTGAGGACTACAACTGCTGGCATCACTGCCTTGCTCTACACTTTACCCTACATACTAATATGCATACATAAATCCATACATAGACGAAGACCATAAGCACATCAGCAAAGTGTGTCTTTTTAGCTCTACCTTCTGTACGGAAGCATAAATAAATGTTGCTGTGCTCCGAAGTATGACTGTGTCAGTGACTTACAAAAATTAAAGAGAAATGTTGTGTTTACGATACCTCGAATTCCTGCTTCAGTTTTTTCTCTATCCAGTCTGTGACATGAGCCAGAGTGACTTCTCTTTCTCCCAGTTTAGGTCGTGCCTTCAGTTCCAGGTGAGGTGGTGTCCTGAAGCCATACCTGCACCAGAAAACAATCAACACCCTCACCATCACGGCTAACGACTGACATATGGCCACCACTAGAGGGCAGTAAGAGACTGTATAAAGAAATACACATTTATTTAGCTGAGTAATTCCACCAGTTCTGGGTATCCTCACAGTTTACTTAATAAACAAAGGTAGTTGGATTTAAGTTTAGGGTAAAGGTATCTGGAGTCTAAAAAACTGTTTACAACAAACGTGTTGTTGTCATTCTGGTAAACCTGCACCATCACTCTGTGCATTCCACAGGTTACACAGCAGGACAAGACTTTCTTCACATACCATATCCTGTCAGTAGGAGGAGGGGGAATGTTGACTGCCAGTGTTCCTTGGAGCTCCTGCACCTCCACCGTGAGCAGCAGCGGTGTGTTGGACACTTCTTCCATTTTCTTTTTGATGAACTCCGTCTCTGTGGCCTTCTGGAAGTATTTGGACTTTGTGATCTTGTCCACAAAGCGCATGATCTTGCTCGATTTATGTCCTCCAACAAAGCTGTATTTATTAAAAGGAAGATTTGGGTTAAACAATGCAAACTTTCCTGTAATCCAATAATTCTATTTTTTCATTTTGATTTCTTCTATTATTTAGTTTTATTAGTGAAATAAATACAGATGTGACAGGTGAAATTATTTTAGAATTAGTGATCAGAAATGAATTACACATACATTTTTTTTAGACAGTCCCAGTTCCAATTAAATTTAACCAGTACTTTTGTAACCTGAAGTAATCATAACACTCATTTCCTTTTTATATTTACAGTCCTTTGATTACAAAAAGCACGCCCCTTTACACTCACCCCTCCGCTCCAGTCAAATCATTGGAAACATCTGAGGAGTCTTCCTCATCTGATGAACCTGCGCTGGATGACTCTTCATCACTGTCAGCCAAGCAGTAAGTTCGTGGCCTGTATCTAGAAACACATGAACAAATGAGGATTGTAATGTGCTGGCTTCTATGCATTTATTAACAAATGCAAACGGTTTTGCTTTGTGTTTTTTATCGTTTTTAATATGCCATCTATGATTACTCACATGCACACATGCTTATAACGCTGTTTTAATAAACAACTTAGTAAGTTACTAAAAAAGAAAAGAAAAACAAAGCTTCACGAGAATTATTTTCACAATTTTTCAGGTGGTGTACACCTTGTTTCCTCATGAGACCTTGAAAGAAAAAAAAAAAAAGCCCCCTTTCCCATTATTTTTGGGAATCCCCAAACATTCATATTGTAGACCAGAGGTTTTAATTTGCACCATTTACACCAAAAGGCAATGGAAGAATTGACAGGACACCTGTATCCGTATCTGTCATGTGACATGTTCTCAGTTCTTCTTTTGATTGTACTGTGAGACAGAGGAATTTTTGACAGCCGACTTTGGTTCAGGCCCAGTGGTCTAATCACTTTCAGACGTGATGTTTAGTTTCCAAATGCCTCTTTGGCATGCTTAGCAGAATGGCCAATGTCTCCTGACAGTTGCTGAAATCCCCGAGCTGACTGAAGCCAGAAGATAGAAAGATTATTATTTTTTCTCTTGTCTTTAGACGGTGGGTTATCTGTATGGTTAGCTGAAGTTTGCTCAACACAAGAAAAGTGATCCTTTGACAGGAGTGACTGGATGAGAAATGGATGGATGGCACAGATGACTGTCAATACATGACCTTATCCTTATTTAATGTCAGAAAATCAATTATTTCTGCTGTCAGATACTTTTTACTCTTTCAGAGCTTTCTAATAACTCTTGACAGTAGTACAGAGTGTCACAACATACCAGGACTTGAAAAAAGTGGAATCTGTGCCTCCTGATCTGTATTTACATTAACATACTAACATGTTACTGCTCTGTAGTGCAAAGACGTAATCTGAGGGATGAAAATGGAGAGAGATGAAGTAAAAGCTAATGAGATTATAGCTGGTATTAGGAAATGACGACTCCCAAACTAAAGAAACTGTAACTGGAAAATGAAAGCTGATGCTGATTAAAGCACTCACCGAGGGAAGAAATGCATCCGATTAACAACCCCATATAGGCAGAATCCAAAGTTAAAAGCAGGGAAAAAGAAGGGGGGGGGGGAGAGAGGTATAGGAGACAGAAAAGACAAAACACTGAGAGAAACAGGTGAGGTACCAGACAGTGTACTAGATACTAAAGACCACACGCGTTGTTTAAGTCCCAGGAGAAACCCCCCCCACAAAACTCTGCATTAAATCCAACAAAGGCTGTTCCAACAGGTGCACACAGTATTGTGGTGGAGATCGACTGTCTTACCCATCTTTGCCAAATTCGCCTGGGCGCAGGCTTTCTCCCTCCTTGCCCAGGCGAATGAGGTTCATCTTGGTTTCCAGGGTCATCAGGAAGGAGCCACTGTAGGTCATCTCTAGGTCAAACCACAGACCTGAGGGGGAAAAAAAAAAGAAAAGATTATTAGGTAGGTCGATATGAGGGGGAAAAAAAGTAAGATATGAAACTGCAAAATGTAAGATTTGCAGATCACTGTTATATTGTAAAAAATGGCTTCCCAATCTGAGTCTATTAGTGACAGTGGAAAGAAACATAATTACTAATTTTGAAGCTAAAACATTGAGAATTTTCCAGGTCACAGTCATCCTCACCACCTCTCGTCTCAGACTTACTCTCACTATTCTCATAAAGCTGTGCTGCTCTTTCTGTGGCACCTCTCATTCCCCTCCAAGCATCACTAAAGCAGGGAACCCAACTGATTTTATTTTCTTGATCTCTCTGCTTAGATGAGAAAGTCCCACTGAAGCACCCCGAGAAGGAAGGGAAAAACTGGAAGACATCCTTTAAACGTAGGCGGAACAGTTGGAGAGCACACAGCTTTTCCCTAAGCCTCTGTTTGATAACAGCAGGGAGATCTGGCTGCAAAAAACAGGGCTCTCCTTTCCCTCCTCTTTTCTTGTTACCTCTGTACTACCAAATTTGCTGTAATCTGACAGTAGAAACTT
>NW_005187476.1:1544940-1547327 GCF_000239375.1 Pundamilia nyererei | reverse complement strand
TGTCCTGGAGCAGATAATGGCCCCACACCTTTACAAGTGTTCTAATAACTGGAATGTTGGTGGTTTGGTTCCTGGCTGCTCAAGTTTATGCCTTTGGCAAGATACTGACCCCTAAAGGTCCTGTAACATTGTGATGTAGGAGAATGCTCTTTTTGGTTGATGCTGGATCTGACTTTAGCACATTTCAAGCACTTTTTCTTATCACTGCAATGCAGATAACAATCAGTTATATCTCTCCTTTAAGGACTAAGTTGCAGATCTTGCACAGGTGCTCAGACGTTGGGATGGCTGACAGTTGTCTCCACATTAATGATGGGAAAACAGAAGTCCTTGTTTGTGCTCCCGACACTTTTGTGGTAGGTAAGGTAATGGAAACTTTGTATCCTTGGTGTGCCAAGTGAAGTTCCATTGTGTCATGCTGAACTGGAGCTTGATGATCATGCCTTTATATCCATCACATTTGGATTATTGCAATTCACTGTTAATTTGTCTTAACAAAGCTTCCCTAAGTTATTCAAAATGCCAGTGAGAGGTTTCTGACTAAATCTTCTAAGTACTTACGCGTCACACTGTTGCTAATTTGGCTGCAATGGATCCCCATTAGCTTCAGGGTTCACATTATGATCCTGGTTTTGACTGTTAGAGCCTCTGAAGTGCTATGATTGGTCAAAAGACCAAACATGCTGGGATGTTAATATAGGTTGTTACTTAACAAATCATCTGTAATACAGATATTTTGGCTTTGGATACTTGTTGTTGCTGTTTAAGTATTAGTACTATCAAAATGGAAAGGTTATGATGGAAACTTGTTCAGATATTAACAAGAGCTGACATGTGGGGAAAGTACACACAGGACTGAAACTGCATGCTTTGTTTTCACTGTTTTGCTGCCTTGATACCGTTGGTTTGTGTTAAATGACTAGATAATGCCATAAGTTTGCTGTGCCAGACAGAAACACAGAGTTAAAGCCGTTAAAGACAAAACCAAAAGTCGAGGGGGTGAAAAAAAAAAGGACCTGGAACAAATGAAAGTACAGAAAGTACAGAGAGTTAGTAATGTCTGACAAAACAGCTGGTTAAAAATAGACAGGAAGTCAGAAAGACTGTGGGGCTGAAAGAACAGCTTCGATCAGCTGAGCCTACAGGGCATTGATGGACCCACCAATTTGGAGAGGTGTGAGCTGAGGCAGGTTGGGTTAGGAGCACAGAGTTTTTGTAAGTCTGGACAAAGAAGATGACCTCGGTGCAAGCAGCTGGATCAGAGCAGTGCTTCCCTAATTAGGGTGAAGCCCCACCAAACAAACTGCAAAGAAATACCTTCACATATACAGGGAGGCTACTTGTATTCTTGTGTCCATCAGAAACTGACATTAAGAGAAAAAAAAAAGAAGCATGTAACAACAAACATGCATGAATACAAATGTGCAGGCACGTAGATACAATTGCTTGCCAAGACATGCACACATGCACAGCTGAAAAGATTCATCGATCCATTGCACTCAGCAGGATTGTTACAGGAAGGAGCGGCATGAGACGAGATAAAGGAGGACCTGAGCTGCCTGAAGGATTCAGCCCCTACAACACCAGTGGAAATTTCCAAAGGAAACCTAAACTGACCATTTTGATTGCAAGTTTCCTAAAAACTGAAATACCTGGCATAAAAATAAGATAAAACACTTGCCCCCGACCTCCAAGAAATGTGGCTATAAAAAATAAATAAATAAATAAAATCACAAATTTTAATTGAATGTAAGTGATATCTGTCAATTCACTTACTGTCTGTGATAAAGAAAAGAAACCTCTGGCAACCTTAGCTGTTTGGGGAGTAAGTGCGATAAAAACTGACAAAATATCAACATCATCAGTGAAAACGAGCTCCATGCGAACTGATTATGTTTAGAGAGACTTCTGATGGGTGTTTTGTCTGGAACTGAACCAAGAACTACTGTTGCCATCTCAGCTGGAGACACAATCAATTCCTGCCCTTATTATAGAGTTATGTGAGTGCTGCTGCAGTGATGAAAATGAAGCAGTGACTCATAGCGTTGGGATGAGAAAAGAGTGAGTACAGGCACAAAGAGGAAGATGAAATGAAAGGGAAAGCAAGGGGAAGAGAAAACCAGGAAGAGAAATAGAAGATTGTGCATGCGAAACAGATGAAAAGAGAGATCAGTTACAGAATGTAGAATGACAAAGGTTACGTTGTACAAGCGAAAGGAAAGCTCAGTGCGCCTGCATTACTGAATAGTCACAGAAGTATTCATGTAAAAGCTGCTTGTGCTCTAGAACATGCATAGTTATGCGGAGCTAAGACCTCACATAGCTAAGCCTCGATTTATCTGGAGCACATAAAACCATAAAACCTGCTAAAGAGCCGTGAAGTACAA
>NW_005187476.1:1542935-1544067 GCF_000239375.1 Pundamilia nyererei | reverse complement strand
GGTGTTGTTGTTGTTTGGATGGAGAGCGCAGTCTCAGAATTGTGAACTTATTAGTCACAGCAAAAAGTCTGGGAATGAGACCCACGGCCAGTCATGAGGCAAAATGTCATTTCTGAGTTTTTTTGTCCACCAAGCTTTAAAAATGACATTATCTAAAGTTTTGACAGTTTAAAGTCTGGACGTCTGGACTGCAGAGGCGTCTGCCACCAAATATAAAAAGCAAAGTCATAGCAAAAAAATCTGAGTAGGAGTTTTTGTAGAAAGAAAGCTTTGACATATAGTGTCATGTTTGCTTATGAAAAACTTGTCTATGTGACCTAGAAAACTACAGTAAATAAAACTAGGCTACAGTCCGTTTGAGGTTAGTCACATTCATGTTTGACAAGAGATTACAGTGACATTTATAGTAGAGCTGATGTTCAGACAATATCAGCTATAGATAACAGCTACTCTAAGTGGTACAGAACTGTCTATATTTATAAATGGTCAAAAACGCTGAATATGTCTTAATTCAAGTTGTGTTTCCATAAGTGAGATTTCCAAAAGGGAGCAATTTTGCAAAAGTAAAGTTAAATTATTTTTCAGTTTGTACCATGGAGACATCTCCAGAACTAAGAAATGAAACCAGTGTTTGAGTGCCAAACCCTGCAGTTCCTTAAATGGCCACTAGAGGAAGACCCCGACAGCGAGACTCACATGGTAAAATGCCCAACAGATCACAGACATGTTCACAGCATGCTACAAAATATGATTTTGCTCACCAACAGTCAACTGTCATCCTATCATGGTTAGTAAAATTGCAATATCTAATCTGTATTTTGCTTAGCGCTAAATCTTGATAACAAAGCTCACCATTAGCCATTAAGTGTTAACAAACAAAAGAAAAATCCCCTGAAAGCTGGAACCCAGATCTGTGACAGCTTTATACAAGCAACACCAAACCACTTGTAACTTTATAGATAACAAAGATTAGAATTTTACCCCTTATCTTTGTTATCTCTACCATGGGCATAGCTATCTGACTATGAATGGCCTGTGTGGAGGTGCTGTGTTTTTAAAAACACGAGATACTCGAATGTTCTCCGTGGCAAATATTGCACAATAACTAGAGTCTTCTGAGAGAGAAAAAAAA
>NW_005187476.1:1538279-1541606 GCF_000239375.1 Pundamilia nyererei | reverse complement strand
CAAGGATATGTGCAAATGTAAAATGTATTATTATATGTCACAGAATGATCTTTTTATTGCGTATAGTCACTGTTTAGTCCAACGAGGTTACACCGCAAATGAGACAACACCTCAAAAAGGAAATTAGAGAGAAATGTGTTACGAGTATGAATGTGAAATGAGTATGTGCTACCTTCTTATCAGCTCCAGGGCTGCTCTGTGGACTCTGAAGAACAGGGCTGGCAGCTGTAGGGCTGACTGCAGACTCTTTAGGCATTAAGGAACCCATGTAGACACTGTAGTCCAGCAGAGGCTTGGTTTTGGCACTGCCCACTGTTGTGGAAGAGACTGATGAGTCTTTTGACTTGGTCTGAGATGTCAGGGCTTCATCCAGACTGCTGCGGCTGCTGTTGCGACTGTGACAGCTCAAAGCTGTGGGTCACAGCAAAAGTAACAAAGAGTTGATGAATTCCTGCTATAAGAGCATAACTATATTGTAAGAATAAATGACTTCCGGCCCTTTTAGCCCTTACTCACCCTTCTTAAGTCCTACAACACTGGAACTTTTCTTCAAGCCCACCTTTAGCTTAGAGGCTGACAGAAACCGCTGGAACCACTCCTCCTTATCCCTGCCAGTCCTTCCAAATAGGTAGAGTGTCAGAATGGAAGAAGATGATGATGATGATGATCTCCGCTCTTGGAATGCCCCCGTTCCCTCTCCTCGCTCCCGTGTGCCCTCACTGGCCTCCATTCTTTCACCTTCTGCCTTTGACATGAAGTCATCCTGCCTGCCAAGTTCAATGCAGATAGGGTATTTTTTGTTCCAGACTCGCTTCCTGGCGAGACCCTGAGGCACGAGATACACCTGAGGGAAGAGTTTGGTTAACAAAAAAAGATAATAGCCAAACTGAAAAGTTTAACTTCTTTAAATTTCTTTTGGTAACAATTTCAAAATTTATAAAAGACTTATGGTACATTAAAAAAAAAAGTTAAGCTGGAAGAATGTATAAATTCTGTTCTAATGTATGCATGTAACTACTTACTTTGCTGTATGTAAGATCATAAATCTTCTGACTGATGTAGTTAACATCAGGTTTTGGTTCATTGTGCGAGGCACGGCGGGCGATGTTGTGGTTGGGCTTAGACAGTCGAATGATGGATCCCTCCAATCGGACAAAGACGGACTGCGTCAGTGTGGCATGATACGTCTCTGGGTCGTAGTTCTGTATCTCATTCATCCAACCCTGCAAAGATATACTGATTTTACGTGGAGTTGATTATGTTTAAGGAATGTGTTGCAAAATAGTTTTACTAGAAAAGCTATTGCTATCCTCACACACTGTATATTCTTTCCAGAATTCAAACAAGAAAAACCTTTTTGGAAGAGCCACAAACACAGAGACAAAATCAATCACTGTACCTGGAAAATGGAGTAAACTCTACACTTATGTAACATATTTCTACAGTGATTGAAAAGGTCACCCAAGTATCTCCATGAACCATGTGTTCTAACCACCAACTGAAAGTACAAAAGGCTTGTTGTATTCAAAGGCTTTTAAATTGATCTGGATATAGTTCTCCTAGGATCCTTCTCTACGTTTATTTGCTGCTTTTTTGCTTTGTTGTTGAGAAGAAGAAAAAAAGATTTTAAATCGCACAGCTGTTGTAACTATGTACAAATCTTTCCTGAAGGAAAGAAAATGTGTTGATAAATGTAGATTATGTGATTTGAAGTTTGTCTGAAACAAGCCATGTTGGCTCCTCTCTGTTAAAAGCGTTTCACTGACCTTGTAGATATCTGGTTCCTTAATGTCCAACTTGGTCACATTGAGCAGCTTTCCATGCCGTCTAGGTCCCATGTTCTTCCCTCCAGAACGTTTTGGTCCTGCCAGCCACACAAAACCAATGGCTAAAAGGAATCCCAGCTCAATCCCAAGCAGCACTCCTCCAATATAACTAGGCAGAGGCAATATAAAACACCCATAGAGGAGTAGAGTAAGGATGAGGAGAGTATAGTATGGAACACTAGGTGGGGGCTCAATATATTCAGATTCATCCTCGCTGCAGGGTTCAGTACTACCACTTAGTGGCACTTTAGTTAGACTACCGGTTCCAGTATTATCAGTTTTATCAACACTTTCACCTTCTGTGTCTGTAAAAGTCTCAAATTCCTCATTGGACAGAATGCAATAGTCCTCTTCTGCCTGCTTTGCTAGAGCAGACATGTAAAGCAAAGATGATTTGCTGGGACTTTTAGTGGCAAAGGCAGTGCTCAGCGGGGATTCTGCTGCAGCAGAGGCCTGTCTGCTCGGGCTTTCACCCTCCCAGTCAGTTCCTTCTTCCTCCTTAATGCAGTAATTATTGTTAGTCTCCATTGGACCATTGATAGAACCAAGACTTGACAGTTCTGTGGCACTGGCAGAAAGTACCTTGGGCCGGTAAATGCTGCTTCCAACTAAGTTGCCACTCTTTTCATCCATGATCTTACTCAACAGCTGAAGCGGTTCAGAAATTGCCTCCGATAGACGACGCTTGGTGTCTTCGATTCGTGCCTCCACTTCTGAGACTTTGAAGAAGCTGCGGTTATCTGGGGATGTCAACGGTGAGGAGGGGGCAGTTTTAGAATCACTAGCTGACGACATGGCAGCAGATGATAACCGGGACTGAGCAAATTGCTTAAAGAGTTGCAGGTTAAGGCGGGATTCTGGAAGACGGTAGGATGCTGATGAAGAGGACAAATCCTGGGATGTGTCTGAAGACAAAGATTTAACGAGAGTCTTCATGAGATGCGTGTGCCTTAGTGATGGTGTGGGAATAGAGGAAACCCCATCACGTGACTCGGCATCAGAGGAGATGGACTTCGCTAGGCTTAGAAAAGGTTTGTCACTGGAGGGAAAGCTCAAAGATTTTGTAGGAGAGGAGTTTGAAGTTGAGGCTGAGGACAGAGTCTGAGTGGTAGAATTGATAGTGTGATGTCTTGAAGGGGAAGAAAGTCTGGATGTTTCAGGAATAACACCAGCTCCAGCTGCAGAGGCTGATGGCACCCCATCAAACATCTCCTCACTTGCTTCTAAGGCTGTCACGATATCTGAGTCATACATGGCAGCTGAGGGAGTGGAGACAGTTGTACAGTATAGCTCTTCTTCCTCCTCCTCTTCCTCCTTCCCAAGGGCTGAGAAGTGGATGGCAATGTTCTCCTTTGACAGAGGCCGCTGGACATGGAGCCTGGGTGTGAAGGCAGGTGGCTGTTTATCCGTGGAGTGAGTACTCTCTCCATGGCCAGGATGCCGGCTGGTCATCTCAATACTCCCACTGAAAAGAAGGTAGAGAGATTTCACTACACTACAG
>NW_005187476.1:1515004-1538171 GCF_000239375.1 Pundamilia nyererei | reverse complement strand
CACTGAAAAGAAGGTAGAGAGATTTCACTACACTACAGTCTGAACACCAGCACAGATGGGGACTAAGAGCCGGGAGACTATGTGAACAACCAGTCAGTCCTGATCAAGCTTCTTGCGATCAGCATCGGAAGCATAGATATAGAAAATGTGCGTCTATATCTATTACTGTGTGGGTGCTCAAAGAAAAAGGAAAGAAAGAAAAGGTTTTTTACGGCTCAATCAGTTTTGTTATGTCAGACTTAAGAGGCAATCAGGCATCTTAAATTACCACCAAAACACATTTAGTGATTAGAACCCGACGTCTGACGCATTACCTGCTACCACTAACACTTCTTTCAAATACTTAGCAAATGACTCAGCAAAAATCAAGGAGCATCCTTAGAAGTAATCACTGCCAAAGTCTGATAGACTGAAGAAGCTTTTCCAAACAGTATATGTAACATGACTGACATTTTTAATGAAATATTCGATTTTATTAATACAGCGCCAAATTACAACAACAGTCGCCTCAAGGCGCTTTATATTGTAAGGTAGACACTACAATAATACATGCAGAGAAAAACCTAACAATCAAATGATCCCCTATGAGCAAGCAGTTAGGCGACAGTGGGAAGGAGAAACTCCCTTTTAACAGGAAGAAACCTCCATCCGAACCAGGCTCAGGGAGGGGCGGGGCCATCTGCTGTGACCGGTTGGGAGAGAGAAGGAAGACAGAATAAAAGGCATGCTGTGGAAGAGAGCCATAACACAGGACTTCAAATTGACCCTATTTGGCTTTTTCTTATTTTCATGTGTACCATTGTATTGGTGGTTGCTCATATCAAACAGTTTCAAATACTGAAGTCAGGGTATGTACAAGTAATCCTTTTGGACAAAAGGTTTATGCTTCAGAGTCTTTTCTTCCCTACTTTTAAACCTGCATGATATCCTATCCCTAATATCCAGAATTTGACTTTTGTAGACTTACAGGTTTGGTCTCCACCCATCGACTGTTCTAACCCTCCGTTTGTAAGGGCTAACCAATAAGAAGAAAGCTCGTTTGAAGGCAGAGGAGTCAAAATGGCTAATTTATGAGAGTAAATGAAACAAGGGTCTATACCGAGACTTCATATCTGGATGACCAAATTACCACTACCACCAATTCAGCCCTGAGATCCTCACAGTTTTGCCTGTACTGGACAGAGAGAGCAGTGAAAATAGACAGGAAAGTGGGGAGAGAAGGGGAAGACACATAGCAAAGGGCAGTGGGGATCAGACTTGAACCCAGGCTGCTGCAATGTGGCATATGGTCAAAAGCTCTCAAAGAAGGTGGAAACTCAGGGGAAGAGGGTCGTTTTCATCAAAGGACAGCTGGTATTGAAACAGTGTTTTGATATGTAACCGAATAAGAATAAGTGAAACGATATTGGAGCTTACTTTGCTGGATTTTATATAGAATTTCTTTTTTTTTTCCTAAAATGACCTTCCGAATACATGATCGGAATAAACTGAACAAAAACAAACAAGTATATGCAACTGCAGCATTGTATTGCCTTGCTACCAAATTGCCTACCAAGGGAAATTACCAGTTTAACTGTATTTGTCCTTGGAAGTTTCAGGATGGCAGCTTTATCGAAGTCATGGATCAATTTTCAGGTTTCCATATGTCAGAACTTATGGATTTAGACCTAGTGTAACATAAAACAAGGTTGTTACAGTAAAAAGAATCCACTGTAGAGATGCTTTTTTACAATTTTTTTATTACCAACACACTTCCTTGTTGCTATTCATAACTTTGTATGTGGCTTATGATAAAAGTCAAATGACAACACTGACACACAATTTGCAATTACTAACACTGTAACTAATGATTAAAAGTTGATACAGTGACTTGTCAGTCTAACTGCTGGCTCTTTGCTTACATTCTCTGGTAGTCAAAACAGAATTATGGTAATATCCTGTTGACATTTGGCACTGGCGTCCTTGTGCTTTGTCTGGATGACAGAGGTGGAATGAATGTTAGCTCACTCATTTACAGACACAACTTGACCACTCATTGTCACATGGGTCACGAGTGAGCTTGTTACCCAGTCAGGCAGTCTGCCAGCCACCTCTGCCCCCAGTTAGACAGCCTTCAGTCAGCAGCAACACAATGAGGCCATTTCAGTGGACTGCCAGCTGGACATGAATTTCATTTTACCATACAAGACTCTAAGGACCTGGAAGTTTTTGCCAGCAACACATTAGGATTATTGATAGTGGGTAACTATGTACTTGTTTGGGTCAGATTTGAAAGCTGGTTCTATCTCCTAATCGAGCACTATGGAAATGCAACAAACAAACAGCTCAAAAAAAAAGAAAAAAAAAAGTGGGCATGTGCTGTATATTTACATATTTATGATTGGCCTATCCATCAGAGGCTGTATCTGTACACACAAACCATGGAGATTCCTGTTTGTCTTGCGTCTCCAGAGTTTTTCCTTGAGCCAATGTCCAGACTTGGTGGACAGCGAAGAATGAATAATGCCACTGATGCTGATAAAGCTAATCAGTGAAGCAAGCCAGCCTCATTAACCCTCATGTTTTGCACTCATTAAGGACATGTTCACAGTTCACTTCTTTGTAAAGCAAGCATACACTGGCAAGGAGAAAAGCTCCACAGAGCTATTGCATGCACTGAATGGCTATTCATAGCATTGCTTGTTTAGTGTTGTTAAAATGAACTGGAGAAAAATGACGTCACCTTAGTTCCTGTGCTGTAGCTTCATTCATATAATACCATACAAAAATCTGTACCAATAAAGTAAAATAAACCACGCTAACATGAAAACAGACACAAAAATACATACAATAAAAATAAGATTTGTATCCTTATTCATGTAAAAATGTCACACAGTACTGACTATAATACTGAGAGGCAACTGACTGTAGTTTATAATCCTTGTCATAATCTTAACTATTAGTGTCATTTTTCTTATTTATTTGGATGCTGCAACATCTGACAGCAACAAGGCGCTTAATAAAGATAAGCCTACACTCTACAATAGTAAGCATAATTCCTTTAATGCATTGTTTAAGATTCATCAGAAACTATTATCACAAATCAGTTAACCATTAAAAAGTGTATAAACAACAACAACAACTGTTTTTATACAGTTTTTGTGAAAATGGACAAAAAGGTGTGAATAACTGCTGTGTTTATTCTATCATGAACTAACATTAAACTGACTGGTGAACTGAGGGAAATGAAGACACCTGAATAGGTGATGTGTCAGGCAGACCTAAATGATACAGTGTGGACAATAAGATGAAGAAAGTGAAATTATGGTGAATGAATCTATTTTATAAGGGAATATAAACAAGCGCAGTTAAAACTCTGAGGGCTGCTATCAGACTACCTGACTTCTGACCACTGAGTTCAATGAAAGTTCACAACCAGAACTTTCACAATGTCAAAATAATAAATGTGGGAAGTCCCCAAGTGAAGCAGTAAATGCAGTCATGATGGAAAAAAAAAAAAATTGGTGCCATAAAATCTTTCTTCTTCTTTTTTGGGGTTAAATGGCATAACTAATTCATCAATGATCCAACATGAGGGCTATAAAAGCGAGAATATGCCTTTCCACATTATTTATACGCCATCATGCTTGAGGAACTTTAGTTCTCTTAATGGGGACAGTTATCATAGTAGCATGACTCAGTGTGTCCAAGCACAGGACTGCCTCCAACATGACCTCACCAAAAACTTCAAATCACGCTTCATCAGCATGTCTGGAACTGCTAATGTGACTGTAAGGAAGTGGAGAAACGCCTCCCTGGTACATGTCATGTGTCACTTACTTCATCTCTTTCTTACAACACATTCACAGTTCGATTTGCTAATTTGTTATACTCACAAGACTGTGGTTTTATCAGCTTTTGAATTTATTTTACAGCTAATAATTTAATACACTAACTTCTGGGTTTCCAGAAAGAAAAAGACTGTCCAACGTAAAGTATTACCCAGGTGAATCCAGAACAAAAGAAGTCATACTTGGCACTCGGGGAACAAAAATTATATTTCAACCGATATATACGTATTATAATCTTGTGAAGTGTGATTATTCCAAATAAAGATCAGCCAAAACAGAAGGAAAGAAAGTATAAAACCTTTTTAATGCCAAACACCCACTGTTTAAAGGTCACAGTGGATACCAACACAGTGGAAAACACTGGCTTATGGGTCTTCAAGTGCCTTAACTCTGTGTGTGTGTGTGTGTGTCTGTTACCTCGCTTTATGAGTTTATGATCTCAGCTGCTAGTTTTAAGTCTTACTGTGAACACCCTGACGTTACATTATAGTGACTATTAGGATCCACAAGAACAATAAAGCAGGATACGCTTTAGGGCAGTCCTACAAGTGTGCAATGTCTCTTGATCAGCTCTACACTTCTTACAAAACTAAACAATGTTTAATGACATGTACAGAGAGATAGCCACTAAAACATTACAGCACAAGAATAATAAATTAATAAAACTGACTAGTAGAATGTACAAGTATACAGAATTCTGTAGCTTTAGTGTGCTGCACAAAATCTGATTATTGTTCTCACTTCTACACACTGCAGGGTGTTTGTTGCAACGTCACCTTCACCCTATTTTTCCAGTGTGAATAAATAAATATTTAGCAAACAACAAACCATCAAGGAATGACTTGTGCATGAGTGACTAGGTTTTGAATTTTGACCTAAAGTTCCCTTTTTTCATTTTTCAGTCACTTCTTTAATTATGTGCCTGACACCCAAAATACGGTGGAAACACCCGTGACCCTCATGTTTTCTTCCCCCCGATGATCAGTATGATCCGGCACGTGATGGACATCATTTTCTCATACAATGTTTTCCCAAGACATGGTCACCTGTTCACTTTTCTCAAAACCACTAATTTGTAACTGAGTTATAATTAAATGTTCAATTTACGTTGATTAAGTAAATTGCCTCTATGGTATATGAGAAAAAAAACAAGACCGAAAATGATTTTTCTGAGCATTTGAGCCTAAAATAATCTTAAATTGGGCTAACAGCATTTCCACTGATTGCAGCTCAGTAACTTCACTACAAGAGTATTTTTGCAAGTCACCGTGCTTGATGCTCTCTGCCAGAACAGCACCACAAGCCAACCCCCTCAGAGAATCTCAAATGTCATGCTCCACTGTTTCAGATAATCAGCAGCATTAAGATGACGCTTGCTAAGGGATGGAGATGAAACTACAACGGCAAAACACACCAGTAGGAGGTATATTGAAATCCCAGAACACTTTCAAGTTGCCAGGGAAGGGATTAGAAGCAGTCCCGCTTTAAATCCAGCTGTTTATTTGCAGAGTTAATAGCTTTCCCAGTGCCGACACTCACAGCTAAGGAAAGTGTCACACCCCATAAACACTAATGTCAACATTGCAGAAACAATAAGTAATGGGTACAGACATCTAATAGCTGCACACAACATTTTATGCCTCATTTTTTGTGGCAGATAATAAAAACTAATGTTGAAGTGGGAGAAATGACTCAACTCATTTCTAGAGAATGGCTCCCTGTACCTCTATAAGCCTTCTCTCACCACAGCAATATGTGAAGGTGTAAGTCTGCTCAATAACTTGCCTTTACGGTTCTGATTCTTGTGCCCTGATTTTGTACATAATTCCACAGACAAAGCAGAAGAGCACACATCAAACAGAGCAGTATGGCACTGATGTGGCTCAAGTTAAAACAAAAGCTTTCTGAATATTGCAGTGCGAGTATAACAATAGAAAACTACTGAGGCACCGTGTCTTCTGCTAAGATCATACCTCATGTTTCTTAGACCAATATGTAGAAAAATCAGTTTAATCTTCATCAGCCTTCAATAAACACAAAATCAGACAGAATCAAATACCAGCCCCAACACATCTGGCATGGTATATAACTCATAGATGGCACTAAAAAAAATAAATAAATACTGGTCGTAGCAAGTGGTACCCCTAGGCCTCAAGGGCTGGTGTTCTGCAAGTTTTAGATGTGTGCTTGATCCAGCACAGCTGATGTAAATGGCTAAATTACCTCCTCAACATGTCTTGAAGTTCCCCAGAGGTCTGGTAATGAACCAATCATTTGACTCATCATTCAATGCTGACCCAGGGTGATATCTAAAACCTGCAGGACACTGGCCCTTGAGGCCTGGAGTTCCCCATCCCTGACCAAAGGTTTCAATTACAAAATCCTAAGTGACTTCCTTCTTCTTTATCGCATTCAAAAGATTTTATGGAAACTTGACCTCCGACCTTGACGTCTCTGAGATTCGAACTAGTCTGATATTTTTAGCAGACGCAACTATGGCGTCGATTTGAAAGTCCTAAGTCACTTCATTCTCGAGCTCTCCCATTCACAAACCTTGGTTTTCAGGCTGCCCGCCCACTTGGCAGAGTGTTATCAACACTCAGTGAACCTTTTATGGGTCAGGGGTAAAAAAAAGCAGAAGCCACACACCAGTCAAAATAGTACAAGTAACAAATACTGAAGGATCATTATAAATTCAAGAGAAAAGAAAAACATGCCAAATTTATAACACTGCATTAGCATATATAAAACAGTAGCCGAGCAAATCCACATTGACATATCAAAAGTTTAAAACTCAATGCGATGAAAGAAAAAGGCAGAAAGTCTACCTCGCCGCTCTGTCCTGGAAACTCATTAGTGATCAGCGACGTTACAATCCAAAATGTTTCAGTTGAAGAAACCTGTTACATGGTTCAGTGTCACTTTTAGAGTGACTGCTTTAAAAGAGGTCGGGGTCCCATGATCAGCTTGATTGTAATGTATAAGAAATGCATTTCTTCATTTTGTATGAATATTTGAGTGATAGGCTGAGATTTTACTCAATTTCTGACACAGAAAAGGACAGCTGCAGAAACCACAGACTGTTCTTATCTGTGACTGTGCGGTTGTGTCAACAAGCTGAAGGTTACATGGGTTTCCACACTGGGCTTTAGGTTTAACTTTCAATGACAAAATTGACATAATTCGGATTCTTAAAGGACGCCTAAATATTCACAGAAGCACATACTATCACATTGGTGTGGGAGGATCAGGATGGCCTGCATTTGAATATAACCTGCATTTGTATAGCACTTTACTTAGTCCCTAAGGACCCCAAAATGCTTTACACTACATTCAGTCATTCACCCATTCACACGCACATTCACACACTGGTGATGGCAAGCTACATTGTAGCCACACCTGCCCTGGGGCGCACTGACAGAGGTGAGGCTGCTGGACACTAGTCCAACTTTATTCAGCAAAGCATCTCGAACAGTGGGTGGGTGGGGTTTCTGTGCACGTCTACCTGAGATGCACTAATCAGGGACATGTGCTGTCACTGACATCATACAGATTTGAGAGTAAAAACAAACTAATAAGTCTTTAAAATGGTGCGTTTGGAGCGCTCTAAAGCCTGAGCTCTTGGTTTCCACAAACACCTTTTTGTTTCAAAACATTGGCTTGTTTAATATGGGCTTTTACAAAAGTTATTTCTCTAAAATGAGGCCATCTTTGTTTCCAAAGCACAAAAGTGGGGCATGGGAATAACAACACAAATAGCAAAAATCTTACTCTAAACATCAACATGGAGTCATTCCAAGTGCTGGAGACAAACAATAGCAGCCCAACAAAACAGAAACTATTCTGAAGAATGTTGAGGAACTGGTGCGACAGGCACGGACTGAAATGTTAGGCACTGGTATCACTGCAGGTACCAGCCCTCTCCGAGCACTCCTTGGCCAGCTAAAGCCACTGAAATCACACAACCAGCATAAAGCAATGAGAAAATACGATTATGCCATTGATATCTGAAGGTCAGTGTGCCCTTTTATCCTGCACAGTCGGGATAAACACAAACTACCAACCGTGATCATATTCTGCTCAGGCCTCACTCGTCACTGCTGTAAAACTGGTGATGAGCGAGGCTTCTTTAAATTCTAATGCTACAGTCGGAAAGGTGAACTAGCCTCACTCATTGGCCCTGATTAAAACCGAGAAATCAGTAGTGTGTGAAATATGACGTCCATAAATTATATCTGATTTCACCCTCTGCTAAACTCCTTCCAGGTGCAAAGTTTCTGATGCCACTTTATCAGAGAGTAAGTGCCATGCTTTGAAAATATATACCATAAACACTATAAAGGTTAGTATGACTGTGGTTGTGATTACTACTCATGCAGTGTGCAATCATAATGCATGATGAAACTGAAGAGCCAAGTTTCTGATCCCCAAATTAAAAGCATATTAACTACAGTTTTAATTTGGTTATTTATATATTCCATCAGACACTTGGGAATTTACATAGCACCTCTAAGTGACCCATTCACACAGAATTTGTGTGCACATTAAGGGCTTTAGTCATTTCACCATTAACCCAACATGCAAATCTGTAGAAACCACACATGTACAGGAAGAACAATGTTTGAAGCCTAAACCTTTTTTTCTGAGGCAGTATTGCTAAGCAGTGCACATTTAATGTTAACTTATCCTGCACACCAGCTCCACAGGATGCCAGGTTTAGACTGGCTAATAAAAGGGTCCCATTTAAACAGTTTGTTTTACGATTATATTTTTAAGCAGGTAGAATCAAATGCTCCAAAGGTCTAAGCTTTATAACGACAGTATAATAAAACTTCAGTATATAGCTTCAATATATATCAGTTAAGCTGTGCACACAAGACTGCCAAGCTTTTAATATGTGAGTAACAACCTTTTATAACTACAGAAAGTACACCTAGCTTACATTTTCCCATCTTTCTTTGCAAATATGCAGGCATTTTTATGACAGTTGGCACGCAATAGTTTGGTGTTATGGATCAATAGAGTGAAAGAGCACGAAGACTCATGAAGAGCATGTGACGTTCCGTCTATCGAGACTAGGAAGTTAAAAAAAAAGAAAGAAAAAAAAAGCCTGTTTTCAGCAACAAACAGAGAGAAAGGCAAAGAACAAGGCCAACAGCAGGTTTTCAGAGCACAGTGACCCCGGCGTTACACAACCACATCTACCCAGACAAATCACTATTCTCATGATTCACAAACAAAGCACTTCAAATCCAATTTATACTTGCTCCTATGCATTTCAAACCCTGCCAGTTGTTCCTGCTAAATAATGCACTCCTCACTTAACTGCTTAAGCTCATCAACAAGCCCTCATTATTTTTGAATGAGCTTCTTGGCAGCAGCGGTGACAAAACGGTAACAGATCCGCCTCTCTGCTCCAGTCACAGAGACTCGTTCAGCTACAGCCCCAACTCTCAGGAGACATGTCACCTTTTATTCTTTCAGAATAAACTAAACATTTGTGACCTACAGCACTTTAAGTAGTTTTAAAGCTTTTGCTGCTCTTAACCTTTTTTAGCTACTAAGCAATAACCCTGAAGCAGCGAGTCACACGGGCAGTTCTTCCTGTAAAAAGCGGGAGTAGGAGGATTACCGTTTTATTGCTGAAGAAGAAAACCACATCATGTTTTGTGCAAATGCCATTAAGGCAAAGGACTCTTTTCATAAGGCCCTGACCTAGTGCTTAGTTTCTGAGAAAACTGATTAAGTAATAATGGCATAGGTCTCCTCAGGATTCAGCACAAACTCTTGTCAAATGTCAACATAATATTTTAATAAATTTTGTCAAATTATGACTGAAAAACTGATCATTTCTCAGAGTTTAAGATCATTTTAAAGCTTAAAAAGCATCCCTGAGGAGTCTTCCCCCATCTGTAAACTGGGACTGTGGGTTTTTCCTGCTTCTGATTCCATCCACCACAACTGTAAAAGGCAGCTAATCTGTCTGCAGTAATTACATTTCATGCTACTCAATGCAGTTCCATAACAGTGAGCTTCTGAGTCCCACGTGAGACATCAAACGTTGCTGAGAAGCCACTTCACAAGTATTACAGATTGCACAGCTGCACATTTAATCAATAAAACACTGATGATTTTACATGATTTCCAACATTTGATGCAATTAATAGAAAATGTAAAATAATGTGGTAAAAAAAGAAGAACATTTTCCCTCTGAGCAGACACTTTAATTGTTGCCCACTTGCACAGTGAACAGAAATAAAAACTTTAGCAAAAGCCGGGAATGCTGTAGTCGTGTATTTTTCAGTGCTGTTCAAAGCAATAGGAATTAGGCAAAACAGGTCCCAGCCAAACTGTGATGACAAAAGACCACATTGTGAAACTGTGAGAGAAGCTCATTGGAGACTGAAATAGCAAATGACTGCTTGAAACTGCAAAGGAGTGGCTTTAATCTTATGAAGCTGTGCTGCTCCTCTGGGCTGACGTTAAAACTGTAAATAAATTCACAGATTCTCAGAAATCTCTCTGATTTTTGCTTTCATACAATCTGTTGCCTGCAGCTTTGTGAATTTGCCTCAGTTCCAAGAGAGAAATATTTTTAGAAAAGCTATATTTAAACACCTCCCCGCCCCCTACCTTGCCCGTGTCTCTCTCCTCTGGTAACAGAGGTGATTATTATGATGGCAACAGTGAACTGAGTGTTCAGTACTGTGCAAGCAGAGCACAAGTGAGGCAGAGCCTGAAATCACAGATGGCTGATAGTGTGACACATTCTCCTGATGTCCCAGTAATGGCCATTATTCCAGTAAGGGAGCGGCACCTGTTTAAGGCGTCTGCTGGCACCTGCTTCAAAGATGACGGAGCTTACAAAAGGTTCCTGGCTTTACTACAGGAAAGAGCTAGTTTATCTTTTTTTTTGTAAAGTATTAGGGCTACATTAAGAAAAAACTATTATCGATCACTTCAAAAATCAAGTCAAAATTTTGAGATTAAATTTGTAATTCTAATTCATTGTGGTGATGAGTATGTGGATGTTGAACACATGATGCAGAAAGCCGAGTCTGGTCAAAAAACAAACAACAACAACAAAAAAAAAAAACTTTCACTAACTCGTCAAAACAAGGCATTTTGCAGGGGGTATTGCAAATGTGGCAGTTTGTCTTGAAACAATAACGGTAATCTCCACGCTCCCCATTTCAACCTTTTTTCCCCAGAATAATATTTTGACTTTTCTTTAACTTTGAATCTCAAAGTTTTGACTTTATTCCCAAAATAATCAACTTAATGTTTATGTTAATGTGGCCCTAATACTCTGTCGTACAGTATGGTTGCCCTGCCATGGAAACTACTGATCAACATCACTCTTATCTACTGAAGTCTCAATGGACTTGTATAAAAATCAACAAATCACACCCCTATCTGGAATTCTTTAAGCTCAACAAAGCCTTGGAAATTGATCTGATAACAGGGAAAAAAAAATAAGTTGCCTGTAACAGCACACTCACATGTGACAATGGGCTCGGCTTATTGCCTTTTCCATTGTTGTAAAGATTACAAACTATTACAAATCTGGGCCACGGTTCATGGAGAAACACTGGTTTCCTTTAACAGAGGCCTTCACTCACTCATTGTTTAACTGAGCAAGCTGTAAATCACAATGAGAGAGTGTACCCTGTGTAAAACTGGCCCACATAGCCTAAGTACAATAATTTCATGTCAATATTTTGTCATGTTAAGTCCAAATCATCTGTCTTCTTCAAGGCTTTGTAGATACAAATGCCACCAATAAACTTCCTGCCACTTGGCAGCTGTCTTGGAGCACATCGGGGTAGTTATTTTGTGTATGATACATAAATTATTTTTAATTCTGGTGAGGGCCAGGACATAAACATGTATGAAGAAAAATCAATCACAAGCCAAACACAGAAAACCAAAACAAAAAATGATAAGGTTTGCTTACCTTTCTGCCAAAAAAAACTTTTTTCTTCCTAAAACTTTATTTCATTTCATTCAGAGAGTGTCTGCTTCTTTTTACCTTTTAAATTTTTTTTTTTAAAATAAAACTAAGTGTGTCTACATCTCAGCTGAAGAAAAATCTGACGTAAGAAAAATAAAAAACGAATATTCCTGATGATCGAAAAATAGATTTGGTCTGCTGAGAACCTGGAAGACAAGAAAGTGTCTCAAAGCTATGAACAGGTGTCGAGTCACCAGGGTGCAGGTACATATGAGCAGCACATGCTCTTTGTCTCACAGTGAAAAATGAATAAGTCAAACTCTATTAGAGGAGCAACACTAAGGAGGTGATAAAGACACACAGCCACTACCTGTTCTACTGCATTACAACAGCATCAGAACATGTTTGGCTCGGAAAGTAAAACATCCACAACACAAACTAGTTGATGTGTGTTTTACCAGTCGGTACAGAATTCTGTTTGGGCATACATGTGGAAAAGGCTTCCATTTTGAACGGCTTTCATTCGGCAGTTTTATTTGTGACATGCTTTCTGAGACAGGAAATGAAAACGTGATCCAAATCATTTAGATATGCTGCAGACACACTCAAACCCTAAGCCTCGTTCTGTCGCTCACAGGTGTTACGGCAGCTTTTACTTCTCCTTTGGTTGCCAAAATGACACCTTTCTCTCTGCATCCTTTCAACCACATCCTGTCCTTTAGTTTCAGCACTTTCAGCATGAATTCTTCCTACAGGTGCTGTCTGTGCCGCCGAGGTCTGAGTGGCTTTTAATGTGTTTGCTGACATATGCCAAATCAGGCTTAGGATACAAAGTACCTTACTTCATACCATGTAGGCTTCAAAAACAAACAAAAAACAAAACGCCACAGGTTGTGGCTCTGGATGCTTCTCTCAGGTTTACGTTCGACATGTCTGCTATTCAGGCCACCGTTATTACTTATTCAGTAATAAGTTCACTCATCCAAGTGATTTATTGAAGAAGTCACTTGGACGAGTAGCCAGATGTTTCCCCCACAGGAAACGCTACGTTCAGATGAACAGAATAAACTTTTTGAGTTATTAAATTTAGCTAAAACTAAAAGGCAGAGTGAAAATAGAGTTTAGAGAGATGAAAAGTAACCAAACAATTAATCTGTAGTCACAAAATGAATGAAAATAAAGAAAAAACGTCTTTAGTTTTAATCTTTTACATAAAGCATTAAGAGGCTTTGATGCATATATTTATTGAGAACATAAGCATGAATGACCTAACTGACTGCCTTGACAAAATACTTTATAATACTTATATTCTGAAATTCTTCTTAAATCATACAAGTACATCCCATACCAACTACCAATAAAATAAAATAAAAAGCTTCAATTACATAAAATTTTCTAATAAAAAAAACTAAAATGAAATGAGAAATACCAATTTAAAAATTAACTGAAATTAATTTAATCAGAAAAAACACCCTATATTAACTCTGATTCAGACACGACCATATCCGTTACATATATCCTTACCAGAAACAAATACAATAAAAAACATTGCTGAGAATGACAGCCTACATCAGACCAAACTTTTCACGTGTTAAAACCAAAATGTTTTACATCCATCTTATTCTTTAGCTACATCTAGAATGGGTTCACTTTCTTATACAGACATATGAACATTATAACATGATGACCACAAAAATCAACATAAACATTACGACTGCAGAGTTAACTGATTTGCATAAATGCCTAAATACCCGACCAGGAAGAGAGACCATAACGTTCACTTTTTTTTGCCACCTTGAAACAGGCTTAACTGAAGTCAGCAGGAGTCTGGCTGCATTACTCGAGCTCTTTTAGAACAGCCTCATGCAAATCTTAAAGTCAAATTCCTCTGTGAATTACCGTGAATAACTGGCTCAACAACACAGCTAACTGCTACGCTTTATTTAAGTTCTACTATGAGACAATGTGGCAGTTAAGGAACAACCTGCAAAAGAGAACAATGCAAGTTTAAAGAAGTGGAAGCCTAAAGAAGATAGCATTATTGGATTACTTGCATTAAACCTGAAACTGAACATGTGTTTAAAGGAAAAGAAACGTGTTCTGGTGTGCGGGCTTTTACCACAGCCTGTGGGTATTGCTTTGAATATAATTTCACGAAGCAGCAGCTTTAGTCATCTAAAAATAATGACTACATGACTTGAAGCTTCTTGAGCACCAAAACAATAAGTTCCATGAAGCGGTTTGGATGACAACAAGTGAATTCTTATTCCTTATAACACTATGCAGCACTAGTGTTTCTTTTAGTATGAGCAATGGCTACTTGACAAAAGTAGTATTGTTCAATATAACCTATAGAGACCACTGAGAGGAGCATAGACTTTATACAAAAGATGGAAGTAAGTTTCTTGTCTAAAAAGTGAAGTCAATGCATTTTTGCACTCTTCAGGTCGCATAAAGTAGTTCATTTGAACAGAAGTTTACAGCCTTTTTGTCTACTTTACCATGTGACTGGGAAGTTACTGTGGTATCACTCAGTTTCTGAACCTGATCCACCTCGCCTTGTCAAAACGCTAAAATCAAGGCAAGAAAATGGTCATATTGAGGCTAACCAAGGAGTGACATAACGATGAGCTACATACGTTTTTATATAGTGTCTATGGTGACGAGTAAACCAGTTAAATGAGAAGAAAAGATGCACTGCAAGTCTAAGAAATTATTTTTAAATATAACCTTAAGTCAGTATGTGCAAAACAAAAATAAATAAATAAATAAATCAAACCAAACAAAATAAAACCCAAGAAAAATGGTAAAACTCAACTTTAACTATTTGCGTTTAAAAGCATTTGCTGAAATGTAAATTTAAAGTCAGAGCTTCAGAAGGGAGCCTTGGGCTCATCTCTTTTATTTGTATGTTCGAATACAAGACTCCATGCTTGTGCAAGGCTTTTAAGGACCACGGTTCTACCAATCATCTGGTTTTGTGACAACATGTTCAGTTTTGTGAATGACAAAGCTGGGAATCCCAGCACTATGTGGTAAGACAAACACACGTTTCCACTTTATCTTCAGGTCACCAATACCTGAGGCCTGCTTCTAACTCAGAGGTTTTATCTGATCCCTATTCTGTGAATGCCAGCTGTTCTGTAGTACTACTCAGTTCTTCACCACTCAGAGCTGTGTTTGTCCTTCCTATCCTCCACACGCACTCTCTCTTAAGCTTTCCTCTTTCCATCTAGACTTTGGCCCCACTGAGGTAATTTGTAGCTCAGGAAACCGATCAATAATGAGTCCAAATTTACTGGCTAAGTGCTTACCTTGTATCCTCAGTGCCATTCAATCCAGCCTGGGACTTGCATCTGCCTAGAGCAGAGTCAAGTATCACATGTCCATGGTGCTCATGGGGCTTCTGAGAAACACAAGAATTAAAGGGCCAAAGATAATTATGGCTGTAAAAAATATAAACACAGAGACCTAAAATATAAAGGGAGTGTGTTCTTCGTAGCTCAGCGTTTAGCTGGTAGCCATTTGTGGATGGAATATAACCATATGGCAAAATATAGGCTTTGGCTGTAGGAGTTAGCATGAGGATGATACTGGGAGGTGCTATATGGACTAATATGGGTACTAACGTGGTCATAATATTAATTATGATCTTACACGGACCAGTGAAACACGACAGCATTAACTAACACTTATTTTCACTGCCATTAGCCCAAACATGACTTAATATCAAACCATAAACAATGAGTGGACGGAAAAGAATAGTTTTCCTGTTTAAAACTGAATCCCGAATTTGTTCCCAAGTCTGTTTTTAGACGAGCTTATTTCACCAAACTGGAAAAATGTGTTTCGTAATGATAGCTTACCGTTTGTGGGAGTCTCCATGTTCGCCTGGACACACACGAAAAAAGCAAAACTTCCAAACGGGCTCCAAAGATTCACGCACAGTAATGTGTGTGTATTCAGTTCCACGTACCAACTTATTTCGACCCGTCTTCTACCTCACCCTGTTGACAACGACTAAACTGCACTTAGTTCCTTAAAGAAGAGTGGAAAAAAAAAACGCTGGAGTCACGGGAGGCCAGAGTAATCGAAACCGAGCAGCCGGATAACTCCATTGCAATGCGGTTTGGGATAGCCAATCGATGTTTTGATAGAGCTGCTTTGCAAGCCTGAGCTGGTGAGGCAGATGTGTAAGGTAAACAGTGTAAAATGTAAATAAGTCGGGAACACTAGTGTACAGTTTTTTTTCTGGCTTATCTTGGGGACACAAAATTTACTAAATTAAAATAAACTCCTTTTGTAGATTATCATAAAAGAAAAAGAAAGCAAATCCATCTTTTATTTTGCTTGTGTGCAGGCTAATCAGTTAAAAAGTGTGTGAATAACAGTCACATCTGACTAGTATTTAAGAGCTAAATGCATTAAAGAAGGATGTGATTTACAGCAGTTTTTATCTTCACAAAAAGGCGCAGCTGACCCCTGCTGAAAATAAACATTGAGTGTAATGTACAGTTAAAAGTTCCCTCCTGTGATTTAAATAGTGGTACTGCTAATGTCGTGTTGCCATCTAGTGTTAGCAACTGGCAACTGGCCCCATTAAACTGATGGTACTGCAGGTTGTGTTAAGGTATGTAATAAAAAGAAAATAATTAGTCTTTCATGTATCAGTTACATTGGAAACAATTTTATTATTAGTCTGAATGCCTTTGGGTTAATTTTCTTTTTTAGACTCTTTATTCTGAATAAGCATCTGTTAAGCATCATGAGTAACTGTTTAGGAAGTTAATTATAGTTATCATACATTCAACATGTTATTTCCCCCATATTACACCCTTCAGAACACTTTTCACACAATATATGAGGACCTTCACATACGACCCCTGTCACACAACAGTTTGATGGAGAAAGCGAGATCCACTGTGTAAGCTAATAGTGTAATACTGGATATAACGGTTTCCATAATAACCAGCTGTTGTGTTATGGCGTTTTTGTTTTCATTCAGCTGCAGTATCTTGGTAAAACAAATCACTGTGGCCAACATGTAGAGCAGTACTCCAATTAGGGAGAAGCCAGCCAAAAATCTGTCAAAAGGCAGAAGACATCGCCCAGCAAAGTCACCTAGTATAACCACCAGTGTAATTAGAGACATGAGGATGCAGACACCATATGACACACCAGAGACCGATAGCTGCCATGCTACTCCATTAAGGAGTTCATGGACCATCTCCACAACCGGAGGTATGATCATACAGCCCCCCCATAGCTGGATGATCTTGAGGAGACCCGGCATGGTGCTCATGTAGCCTCTTTGCTCGTGCGCTTGGGTGCGGAGCACAATTGACTCTGAGGTGTAGGCCAGGAAGGTGAGACCTGAGGCCACTGCAGCCGCCACAGGACGTGGTAGTTCCCCCTTATGATCCATCACCATCCAAGGGAAAATCACAGATGTACTGAAAGTCATCAGTGCCCCCAACACTGCCACCGTCATAGTTAGGTTCTTCCAGGATACTCGGATAAGACTGTGAAACTGGATGATGCTCAGGATGTGGATGAGCAGGGTAATGGTGAAGAAGAAGCACCAGATGAACATACAGAAGATCCTAAAGGTTCTGTTCCAAGTTCCGTTACTATGTTCCACAGAGGCCACAAGACTGAATGCTGTGCAGGTTGTTAGGACTTCCAATGTGCGCACCAGGAAAAGGGGACTGGTGAAGTCTTTGGCCTCTAGTACAATCACAGGCATTGTCACACCGTGCACTCTGAGCGATCTAGCATCCAGCAGTATATTTAGGCGTCTTGAACAATACCTCAGTCTCAGTTCCTCAAGGTTTCTTTTTTTTATATCTTGTAGTTCAAAAGTTCAGCCAGCTTGTATAAATCCACAAATATCCGTTTAATCAGGGTTTTGGAGAATAGTCCAGTAGTGTCCATGGAAGCAGTTAACTCAACAAGATCATAATAATACAAAAAAACCTATTAAATCTTGAAATTATTTCACTGTCTTCCTTCCGTTCTCCAGCACCTAAATATGTGTAAAATGAAACTTCAAAACAGCACCTCTTGGAATATATTTTGAAGCACGGTTGGTGTCAAAATAGACCTCGCCTACTTCCTTTTTGAGGTTGCAGCCGTGCACTTTCAGTCTCAGTGGAGGTAGGTGCAAATGGCCACAATAAAAAGCAAATGCAAACAGAGCAATCTTCCTCCTACCTTCAGTTCTCATGAAGCGTTGTTCCTTTTTTTTCTTCTGAAGTAGCAGTAATAAGATAGAGCGGGGGCTTTTTTTATTGTTTGAAGATGTATGTCGTGCATTTGTTTTAGGACAATATTCACTGATCTGCGGAGTGCTGTAGATCATTTAGAGTTGCTTGGTGGATCTGTTTGTGGGTGTGCCCTGCTGTACTCTCAGGGGAGAATAGGCTGATATTGTAAAGAGCATCTGTTACCCCCCTACCACTACCACCCCCACCCCTCACTTTTTTGTAACATTTGGAAATAAGTTGTGTTGAGAGCTAGAAGAAAGCTGTAAACATTTTATTGCTTGATTGCATCCATGGGTGTGACTTTGTCTAGCATACACTGTAAATAGATTTACGATGTAGAATCACTGTGTGCGTGCATAATTATCTGCATGCATGTTTTCACAGGGAAGATATAAAAGTGTTCTCGTGTGTACATGTATTTATACAAGCACAAGATAATCTCTGTGGAAATAACCAATCTCTTTGCCTCTGTGTTTTGCCACATGTCCTGTTTGTGTTATATATAGATGCTGTATACACCATTTCCCCAGTTACCGCAGTCTCAAGGCAAAAACTTTGACAGAAAGCTAAAGACACATCTGATAAGCAGCTGAGGTAATGGCTGTGATGCGTGTATCAGGGTTTTGAACACATCTGTATATAGCTTAACAATAACCCAGATCTAAGACCAAGGCTTGTCTCAGTTTCAAAGATAAGTTTCAGAAGTTCCTTTTTTAAAAATCTCTTTTTACAAGATGTTACTGTAAAAACCCACATGATGAATGGCTTACATTTCTGATTCCTTATAGTGCCCTCATGTGGTAACAAAATGAAATGCAACTTTTTAAACTTACCACAGAATTTCAGTAATGATGGAAGGCTGTCTGTAGTTATGGATAAGCAGCAGCAGAGGGTGAACTTGTTTATAATATGAACAAAGAAAATCCACCTTAAAATTCTGAGTAATTGCACATATACACTAGTTTATACCCTAGTAGTTTTCCTTTCAATTACAAGAATCTAATAGATGGTTTTAAGACAGGGAAAATTAAAAACAGTTCAAGTTCTTACAAATTACTTGGGAAATGTGGCAGGTTTTCATCTGAAACCCTTTCGTCATGTCATCTTTTATATACTGAATTCCCCTTTCTGTAAACTCCTGGTCATTGTGCTATCCTCAATGATGCTTGATTCATAGTGTAAGATCATTTATTAATATTAATATGTGAATGAAAACTTACAAAGAAGACTGGAAACATTAAGCTTGCTTGTTTTAAAAATGGTTGAGCCATATGAGTCTAGTGTGAAAAGTGTGACATTTTGGTTCATGTGTTGTAGCAGCTTTGCTGTTACCAAGTAGGGCATTTGTTATATGGCAACAAAGAGAAGAACTGTGCTGTTTTTATTCTGCTTAAATCTGTCAGCTAATGCATTTATTTGTTGCATTAACGGACTTATAAACTTTGCAAAGCAGAATATATGTATACCAGTCTTTATATGCTGTTATACCATTTTAGGGATGCATCTGCAAACCTGCAGCACTGACAGTGCACGGTTCCACCACATCACAGGAAGTGATGTCTTTCTTGCGATGACTGTGAGAGTCGTTTTTACTCTGAATGTTATTAGCACGATTCTCTGAAATGCCTTCACATGCCATGTAGCCTACTGAATTTAAATAAAACCTTTACCCTCTGATCTACATTGTGATGATAACCTGAAAATTACAAATAGTACGACAATAAAAAAAGGCTTAACGTACATTTCACTTCATATGTTTTTACCACGTACTTAGTACAGTATTGAATAGTCAATCGCTAATGGCTCGTACCATTTCCTGGTGATTTTTTTTCCTCAAATGTTGATGCCTTTTGTTTTTATGATTTCATGGTTGCGTTTAGTTTTGAGCCTTGAAAGCTGTAAGTGGTTGTACAGCTAATTGTTTTTATTACTGAGAGGTTCTTTGATGCTTGGTGAATCATGAGAGATATTCTAGCAGCCTGAACCTATGGTAGCATAACTCAGCGGCAGTTTAAGCTTCAACTTTAGCAAAAAGGAAATTTTAAACTCTGACAAGTAGAGCTTTATCTGACAACCAAACTGCTTCCATTCTACTTGTAAAAACTCTGGGAGACACAAGTAATCAGTTATGGAAAAAGTACATTCTGTAGGTCTCAAACTAAGTGCATCTTCCCTGTATGTGTTCAGACGTATTGGGCATTTGGCTAACAATTCACTGCAAAGCAAACTAATAAGATGCAGTGTTGTGACCTTTGAGTGCCTTTCTTTTTTACAATAAATAGTATTGTGTGCTTTTATTCCGTTGAAATCCTGAAAGTAAGTCGAGATTAACATACTAAAAACTTTTACATATTGCAAACTTTGCAGTATGTTTGATCATGTGTCAGATCAGTCTTTATATTTCTTTTAATAAACTGTACTGTACTGTTTAGTCAGAAAAGTTGCAGCAACAACAAAGCACAGTTCACACTGTTAACACGGTGTAATTTTAACACTGACTGCCTAATAATTCTGTGAAATGTTTTCCAACACCATGTACTGACAGTGTAAACACCCCCACCTACCCACCCCACAGACACGCACATGCTCACTCTTACCCTCAATCATAGTTTAGACAATTTGAACTTCATCATACTATTAAACCAATAATAGACATGAACTTTTTTTCATGATACCCTTTATTAAAATCTAGTCTGATGGATGTAGGTGGTAGTGTGTAACAAACAGCGTTCAAACGAAAAACACGAAACAAACCATAAAAGCAGACTTCATATGCACTTTTATTGTTAACTGGATGGAAATTTTCGGTACAATTCATGGCAAAAATATACACATATTGCAGTGTGCCAAGAAATCAATAAACTCACAAGGACAATGATAATATCTCTTGATTGAATTCCTCTTCTCAATGACAAGATCATTAAAGAGCTTTCTTTTTTGCTAAAGGGTGGATTTAACTCTGAATAAGCTTTAAGCTGGAATTGTGTTAATGTTTACTGACTTCTTACCAGGAACTGCACTAGAAATGTCAAGTTGGCTTCAGTGGTTTTACTGCGGAAGAACTTAATCTTGAATTCTTAATGTGCAATAAAAAACAGTTATAACTAAAATGGTGGTTATTGATGAGACACATTTATAAGACAAATATGTGCTATAATTGATATATATCTAATGCAAGCTTAATAAGGTTTCCCTATTCAGCTAAATTAGTCAGATTACATCAGACCACAAAGTATTGAAAACAAGATAAGCTAAAAAATAAACTAAAGAAAGATAAGCTGCATTTGAATAAAGGAAAATGGTGTAAGTACTTGGTTTATGTGGTATGAGAATAACACAGTCTGTGTTGGTTGAATACTACGGGTTGGTTGTGTATTGTTTAAGACCCTGAAATGTGTGTTACTGTTAGGGCATCTTATATATTCTAACTCAAATCGTGATGTTCTCTGTAGTCTAATCAAATAGTTTTTGAGCCTAATTCTAACCAGGCAGTGATTAAAAATGAAACTAAACAGTGGGTGAAACAGAAAATGAACTGCGGTCTCCAGCTTCACACTTTGGCCACTGTACCTGGTCACCTATGGGTATTTTAGGCCTTTGTTGGGTACTTGGTGGCTCCGGGGTGTCTGACTGAGTGTTTAGGTGTGATTGGTGAGCTGTTTCCTTGGGGGATGTGGCCAGGGGTGGCTTGGGCCTCTTTGTCGTGTGGTGGGGGCTCTGCTAGGTGTTGGGTGGTACTCGGGGTCTGGGACCCCATCCTCAGCTCGTGCTGAGGTGGCCGTTCTCTGGCGGGGGTTGGCTGGGATGGACACACGGTTGTCATCGGGAAGTGTGGCCTCAGATCTTCAGCTCTCTTGACTGTCCTCGGTCTCCTCTCTTTGTTTCAGCCTTTAGGTGCTGCGTATCGTTTGAGTGTGCTTTGTTACCGATGCAGCAGTTGGAGTCCTAGCATATCTGTTTGCTTCATCCTTGACCCCCCCCCCCCACACACACACACACATACTGTTTTCTCTCTTTTTTCCTGGTCCTTTTCTTCATCCATTCCTCCACTCCAGCAATATTATGAATTATAAAATGAAATAAATGAATGAAGCAAAAACATCAACAAGAGGAACCTACAGAGAGTCTGCTGTGCTCCTCTTGGGAAAGCAAACATGTTTGGCACAACAAAGCATTCGGACCATTATTCTGCTTGCTTCTGAGCAAGACAGGTTTAAAAAAAGAAAAAAAAAACAAGGGTAGCTAGGAATAATAAAATAATAAATGGGCAACCTGGGCGAGATGAAGACAAACGTTTAGAGATGCTGACAAGAACACAGAGGCTCCTGGTTTGATGCTAGCATCTCTCAGATGACTCTTGGATCACTGACAAAAATAAGCATGAATAAACTCATATTTAAAAAAACAAGTTGTTCCTGTATTATGGTTTCTACGGAAACTGCGAAAAACAACAGCTACAACAGGAATAAAAAATTGCACATTTATTTAGTACAGCAGCATGCATAACACTCTCTAGTCCAATCATCATATAAATCTCTGGGAGTAACAATCAAGGCAACCTCACTAATCAAGGTGTGATGTGGCTGACTGGCACACACAAGGTCACACACACAACAAAAAAAACCCCAAAACTTTTTTTAAAAAGTGAGAGGCAAGTTGGCGCAATAGTCCAGCTGACTACCTTCACTTTCTGCTGACATGCAAAAGCGCTACTGTCTGAAACTGAACACGGGTTACCTCATGTAAAGAGGCTACATTTGTGTGTATAGTCTTTTCGCCTGATCTAGAATTAAGCTGCATATCTGAGCCCTAGTCTTTTAAATGTCCCAATTCCTAATTAATGTAGCAGAGAAGTAGGTAGACGTTTCACAGCTTGCCGAGAGAGGGTATGCGCAGACGTTTTATGTTGGAGACTCGGAGAGGTCCGTCAGTAACGTGATTCCCGGAACGGTGCTCCTCACTGACAGTCAGTTTACTTTACTGTTTAGACCTTACCGGTGTAAAGTATTTACTAAAACGCGCACGAAAGAGTTTACGTGTAAATACGCGCGTCACTTCAGTCGTTAGATAATCAGTCCATTTTAATGCTGTTAGGTTGCTCATTTAGTGGAGTCCTA
>NW_005187476.1:1509317-1514030 GCF_000239375.1 Pundamilia nyererei | reverse complement strand
ACTGGGTTAGAGCAGTCCTGCTCAAATAAGGTCAATTCAACACTGGAGGAAAATGAGGGAGAAAGCTGCTTACAGTCGTATATACTCCAAAAAACAGTTTCTATTCCCCCACCTTGGCCTGAAGTCTGGGGAGAATTAAATTAAGCACAGTTAGGCAGTGCCCAGTAGTATTCACTTGTCTGTAGTCATACACAAATAACCTTAAGTAACATTCCAATCTTAATCCATAGGGTGTAATATGGTGTTGACCCACACTTTGCTAATATAACAGCATCAGCTCTTATATTCAGGCAAGAAGACCTGGCTTACTCTATTTCATCCCAAAGGTGTCCTATGAGATTGAGGTCAGGATTCTGCGTAGGCCCGTCAAGTTCTTCCACACCAAACATGCTCATCCATGTTTTTATGGAACTTGCTTTGTGCAGTGGGGTGGAGTTACGTTGGAATAGGTGTGAATAGACTGCACAATAGACTGGAGGGTGTTCGCTCTGTGTTGTAGCGTCCTGATGACACCCAGTTTGTGCTCCAGTGGATGATGAGAGTCAAACCTTAAATACTGTTCTGAATATGTTGGTTTACGGTACACATAAACTCTTACATGTCCCCCATTACTGATAGAAATCTCAGAGTCTAAGAAGGCTAACATGTCATTTTTCATATCCTTCCTAGTGAAGTTGATGTGTTGGTCCACCGAATTAATGTTATCTGTGAATTGCAGTACGTCCTGAGATTTGATTTTTTACCCAGGTGTCATCCACATACCTGAACCAATGACTTGATGGTGTTCCAGGGTAGGATAACAAAGCCCTCTTTTCCACTTCTTCCATGTACAAGTTGGCCACAATAGGTGAAACCGAGGAACCCATGGCACACCCATGTTTCTGCCTGTAGTACTGACCCTTGTATGTGACATTGGAGGGATTCGGACACAGTTCCAAGAGCAAACACACTTGGTTGGTGCTGAAGGTGGTCGTGTTTCTGTAATCTCTTACAAACTACCTCCACTGCTTCAGTGACTGGAACACAAGTGAACAGACATGTAACATCATACAAGACCAATATTTCATCTGCCTCCATAATGATATCACTTCCCTTCTCAACAAAATCCAAGGTGTTCTGGTTGTGGTGTTTAGAGCTGCCTGCCAGCAGGTTGAAGATCCAAGACAGAAACTTGGGTGACCAAGTTGATCACGAAGACAATTTGTCTTAAAGGTACACCCTGTTTATGTATCTTCGGTAAACCATATAGACTTGGTGTAGCTTCCCCTGGGTATAGCCTGTGGTATGAGGTCTGGTCCATAGTATTGTCTTCTTCTAACTGCTATCACCTTCTTCAAGTTCTCATATTTTGGCTAAAAAATTTTCTGCTAATTATTGTTGCCCCATAACTGACTAGACCTAGATTCTAGTACAGATGAAGAAGTGGCGTTTTGATTGTGCCTTGTTATTGTTGCACATTTAATAAATAAATGTTTCTTCTTAGTAAGATTTTATTATCTAAAATTTGTAATTCTATATAATAAATTTTATATAATATATTCTTAAAATAGTTTGTAAGAAATTATTATATAATTTTGCTGACAAAAGCAAAGCTGTCATGGGACTCTGCAGGCCGGTCAAAAACGACACCCTTACTACTTCCATAGGAATGCAAGGTAAGTAACGGCCAGGTGCTGATAATCCAGTGCACTTGATTAACTGATTATCAGCATGTCTGGCCACGTGTATAGAAGCAGAGGATTTGGCAGTTTGGGCTGGTCTGCAGCATTCAGGTGTATATTAACACAATGTCACAATCTTCCTAGGAGTGGATGTTCTAGCAAATTTGTTTGGGTGTTGTTTTGTGCTTGTTTTGCATCCACAGCATTCTGCACAATCATTCTTGCAATCACTGAATCGACCATGAACTTTTTTGTATACCAAAGTTAGTCTGACACCTAAATCCACCGAAACTTGGTCTTGCAGCAGGACAATAATCCAAAGCACAGTTTGGCTGAAAAAAAAGAATCAAGGCCCAGTTCAGAACTCAGGGGACTGAAATGCTGTTGAGTGCTGCAATATCTGCATAACTGCAAGATATTGCTGGTAAGGAGGATTTCACAATGGGTGTACTTAACCTTGGTTTTATTTCAATAATGTGTAAAGAGCAATAGTTTCCACACACATGAAATATGTGTGAAGGAAGTAAAACTGGTGCGCATATGACATTGACTTTTTATATGTTCAGTATAAAAACTCAACGTCTTCATCTGTACAACAGTCTAGATCAGATCATAGACTGTACTAACCAAAGCCTGCGGTCAACTGTCAAAGTAAGACCACCAAGTCCTTTGTTTCTTTAAGAATGATTACATGCAGGGTTAACAAGTTTAATAGCCTTTTATCTATAAATTGTTGTTTGCATGCCCACACTTTATGAACGTGGAGAAATTAGATTTTTTTTTAAAGATATCTTAGCAGCATTTGTTTTCTGGAATTTTTTTAGGACAGTAAAGTCTGTCTAAATGTTTTCAAAGTGTACTCAACTTCTCACCAGATTAAGAAAAGCAAACAATTTTTGTCTTTTTTTCCTTTTATATTACATTGTTTTGCAGTGGTCTACTTTAACATTTCTCTTCATCTCTTTTTGTATCTTTACTGTGCTAAATAAGAACTGGTACTTCACTTTAGTATGCACAGGTACAATAGAAAATCACAGTAAACACAACTTTACCACTGTTTGGTTTAATTTAAAAAGCTGCCAGGGTAGAGTGAGGTAGGTACTGAGGCAGGATATAGGTTGACCACTCATACTCATACCACTACATAGACACAAAAGTTTAACTGTGTGATTTCTGGTTTCACATCCATCTCCACTGAGAAATGACAAATTATTTGGGGGTGAAGTGAACATTTGAAAAATACTCTATTATATTGGTCATTTTTTAATATTTAAAGTTTAATCATCATTTAATCTCTTCTCCTTGTTCCATTCAGATGGCAAAGCTGTGGCACGTCCTGCTCCTGTGTTGGGCATGGAGTCCCTTGTGCCTTCCTTCCAGTGTGAGCTTCATTGGTACACCACAGGAGTGTGAAAAGGCTCACTTTGTCCCTGGTTACAACTTGGGTGGTGAAGGCTTTGACATTGTGACGATGGAGAGAAAAGGTGCCTATGTGATCGACACTGAAACATGGAAGATTGGAAATGGTAACTGTAGGATGTACCGTAACCGTTACATGAATGGCGAGAAACAGAAGGTCCCTGTTGCTGTGGTGGACTGGAGAACCCTGCCCAAGTGCAGTTTGAAGGTCTCCAGTGTGGTCTATGATTCTGTTGAAACTCTTGTCAGTGACTCGACATCATCTGTATCCAACAACTGGACAATTGGCCTTGATGTCCCAGTAGATCCTTCAGCAAAGGTTGGGGTTGGCTTTGGAGGTTCTCACTCAAGAGATTCCACCTTTGCCATGAAAAAGTCAAAACAAGACCGCTACACCTTCTTACACCATTCGATCAACTGTAAATTCTATGGGTGAGTATGTCAGGGAATATTTATGGAAGCCCGTTTCCGAAACTCGAAATTTTGAGAAATGTAACTCGAAATTTCGAGTTAGCTCTGCCAATCAGTAATCTACGTGGAATGCGCACTCAAAACTGGATCGCAACAAATCGGCGCTTTCGAGAGTATGTTTGCTGATAGTAACACCATGTGATTCAGCTAATAACACAAGGATTTCATAATTTGTGAAGCCACACTGAAAATAATCAGCAATTTGTGCATTCAGGACTGACTGTAATAGTGGTAGCTTAGCTGTAGCATTTGTAGCTGAGGGCTTCAGCTTCTGGGTAACAAAGAAATGACGTAATTCACATAGATTACTGATTGGCAGTGCTAGCTCAAAATTTTGACTTACTTTTCTCAAAATTTGGAGTTAATAACTCCAAATTTTGATAAAAGGAAGTCAAAATTTCGAGCTACTTTTATTCTAAATTTCGATAAAATAACTCTAAATTTTGTGTTACGGATACATTTTTTTAGTGACAGAAATGCGCTTTTTTTAATAATAACAAATTTTATTTCATTTGAATTTATGTGACGTCAAACAGATTTTCAATTATGTGTCACATATAGCCTATTTTAATTTTAAGTATGTAAAACATTACAGAAAAAAACGTCAGTGTAAAAAAGCCCTATCATATATAGAAAATGTTCACAGTTATTGAAGCACATCGTTAAGTTTGAGTTTTCCTTGTTTCTGTGTTTGGATTAATTATTGTTCCTCAATATGGCTGGCAATGGTTAATGTATTTGGCAGATATGATGTAAAATGGATGACGAACATCTAGTTGACATGAACTCAATATGCAAACTTATTATAATGATTTTTAAGACAATGCTCCCTGGTGCAATATACTGTGAAAAGCTAAAAATGATGCCCTCCTGCTCCCAGTCTGTATACTTTGCTAAGCCATCCACTGGATCAGATTGGCCAGTGAGTCATATGTTTGACAACACTGTTTCTTAATAGTTTGCTGCCATTTCCTCTGCGATTAATAAAGTATTATGATTTGACTTAAAGGAAACAAAATCTAAGGTGATTCACTTTTCTGTGATATGCTTTTCTGTTCCACAGCTACAGACTGGCAACAAGTCCTCCTTTGAGTCAAGAATTTAAGTCGGCTTTGGATATTCCCCCTTATTCCTCTAAAACTGCGCCATTATATCACAATCT
>NW_005187476.1:1503532-1508410 GCF_000239375.1 Pundamilia nyererei | reverse complement strand
GTGTCAGGAGTATATCCCCTCGGCCATGAGTCCGTCTTTGGCTGAGGTTTTCCACACCAGAAATGGGGTTCTTCTTGGAAAGATGGGGAATAAGTATGAGAAGCCAGTAAATGAGTGATTTTAAACCAAATGTCATTGTTAGGAAATGAGTCAGGGGGAGATGATTATGTACTGGATATCTGTTTGCTTATGTTTTTGCTTTTTATTGCAGCTAAAATATTTACATTTATTTGTTCAGTGGGTGTAATGCATGAAGAAGTCATGACAAAGAACAGTTGCCCCAGTTTGTTTTAGGTGTGAAGGAAGTAAAACTAGCACACGCCTTTGTGGGTTTTAAAGTAGTTAAAAACAAAATCTGTGACAACAGCAGACTCAAGTCTCCATTTCTAGATCAGTTAGTAAAGCATAGGCCGAATAATAGATCTATGCTGCTCTATCGATCAGAGTCTGCTGTTCACCGTCAGTGTAATACTACAAAATGCTTTGTCATTTTTAAAACATTCTTGAGTAGCACAATTGTTCACATGTGCGTCTCCAGTGAGTAATGTGTGAAAAGGTTTAGAGCTGCAGTGCATGTGTGAAAACTGTTTTAATGTATTGGGAAAAAGTTGAGAATGTTTAACTTTTGTTATTTTTGTTTTTTTATCCATGTCATTTCATATCTTCTCATTCTTAAATGGTTCCATACAGATGGCAAAGCTGCGGCACCTCCTGCTTCTGTGCAGGGCTGTCTGGTTAGAATGTAAACTGCATCTGTCATGTTCATGTCTATTCAAGTTTCAGACATTGCATTTTATATCCAGACTGCGCTGCTTCTTCTGTATTACACTTTCACGTACTGCAAATTTGTAACTGTGCAGCTCATATAAGTTACAACTGTCCACTTCATTTGTGTCTTGCAGAGTACGGTACATAAACTCAGGACATGGCTGATCAATACAAGCATCATTCCATACTTTCTGTGTTGGAGTTTACTGCAGACTAACCATACAGTTTAAGTTTGTATTTAGAATTTGTATCTTTTTACTTATTCTCTATGTCAGAGTACAGTATCCTGCCATTTGCACTATGTGTAAACCTGGAGCTTTATAATTTGTCTCTTTGCATACATTTACATGGCTGAGATGACAATAAATTTCACTTTGACTTTTACTTCATGGGTCACATACAACCCAGTGTGAATTTATGCGGGATAGAGCAGTCGAACTATAACAAAAAACTATTTAAAAACAAAACAAAACAAAACAAAAAAACTTTTAGTGCAAAGAAGTACTATTGCTGAAAACTTTGACATTTAATAAATGATACTTTATAAAGCAAATTAATATATTTGAGTTCTTCCTGTTTCATTTTGGATAATGTGTTTGTCAGTAAGAAGGATGTTAAGCTGATGATGAGATTCACTCATGATGTGATCTTATGACTTGCAAGATCATTCTTCCTGGTTTCAAAACAATGAGAAGCAGAAATTGTTGCCCTCCTTCTCTGAAACTGTCCACTTTAAAAAGCAAGCAGTTGGCCTGTGGGTCAAATGTTTGAAGCTTATTTTGGAAATGTGAAGTAAATCCATTCATATGTGAACTAGTTGTGTTTGTGAGGTTTTAATTAGCCTTTGTGAAGGGGCCAAACAATAATACAGAGTACAACAGCAGTCTGCATGGCTTTTTACAAAGGTAAATAACAATCATAACATCATTTAGAAACACAATTTATCTACATGGTCACAGGATACAGTCAGAACATTCAGTGCAAAATGTAACTTATACATTTAAGTATATTTTGTGTTAAAGGGCTTCTGTGGCCTTTGTTGCTCAGCTTTAACAATATGAGTCCTTCCCATCAACTCAGTAGCACCACACTGTTATCTGTGTAGGCTAAACCTATTTGATGCAGAGGGCCTCACAATATGCGATTTTCACTGCACATCAAAACATTAGTAGTTGAAAGGTCAACTTACTGTAACATCAACAGAAAAGTATAGTAAAGAAGTAAATTAAAAATAATAACTATACAAGAATATGCCATATTGTGAGTGAATGGAATCTGGTAGGAAAGTTATCCAAACCACATAACACACACATCTGGGAATATCAGCAAGACCCCCGAAACACACGCACACACCGGTGTCAGGTTGAGGTGAGCAACAGCCTTTTCATTTGTGACAACATGGACTGCGTTTTGTTAGCCTTTCAGTTCAGCACGCAGACACACTGGATGGCTGCCACCGACTTCTTTCCTGCACACCTGTTCTTCCCGCCCTGCGACCTCACTGCGTCACCCCTCCTCTGCAGCAGGCCAGAGACTACACCTCCGCCACACCAGCAAAACTAATCTTTGATTATCTAAATATTATATGTTATGTTATATAGTAGAAGAGCAGGTAGACGTGTTTATGACAGAGATTCGGAGAGATCCGTCAGTTATTTCATTGCTGTTCACGGCAGGTTAATGTGATTCTCAGACCGTTACGGACAGTCGGCTGCTGGCCGTTGAGGTTACCTCAGTCTAGATTTTAATGGTAGTAAATTCTAAACCAGTTTACGTTTAAATACACGTATCACGTCACAGATTAAAAAGAAGAAGAAGAAGTAAAAAAGTGTTCGATAGATAATCATTCAATTATAACGCGGTTAGGTCATGACTAATCTAATTTAAAAGCCTCTTGTCACCTCTCGAGGCACTGACCTACTTTAAAGACCCACAAAGTTCTGAGCAAGTTGCAGTGGTGATGGTGGGAGGACCTGCGGACACTTTCAGATAGGAAACTTGGTTGAGCTTTACACTTACGTGAGGCTCGGATTAACAATTATTTTTAAAAGATGAAACTTAGATGTTTCAAAGTCTGATATTCTATGTTTGTAAAAGGGTATCATGTCTCTATTTCCTGTCAATCTTTCTTGTTCTTTGCCTATATGGATAACTGTTTGTGGATTGCTAAGAATGTGCAGTGCTGAGTTTGAGGTACTTTGATGAGCAATTCTCATATGTTGGCTAAAAGCTTTTCTGCTAATCACTGTTTCCCCAAGACTCACAAAACGTTTTTTTCTGAGACTAACAAAGAACTTCAGTTTTGATTGTGCTCTACTGTTGTTGCAGACTTCATACCTAACCATAGCTAATAATTATATAAATATGCATGAGCCACAACTCCTCCACAATGGTGTTAAGGACCATTAAAGCCATATACGAAACGATTACTGAAAGAATTTGCTGCTCAAAGTGGTTTTACAAGGGGTGTACATATTCTTTTCCACAGGATTTTGTTACTCCTGAGAACATTTTCTTTCTCATATGACTGTCTTCACTTACTGGAACATATTAACAAGCCACAACAAAACAGTTCCCCCATGTGTGATATTGGTGTGAACCAGGTAAAACACGTCTTTGTGGGATTGTGGGTTTTAAATTTCTGAGGTATAAAGGAGCGTGGTGCAACCTAAACGTCACTTTTTCATCTTTACTACCCTCTAGGTAAGACAATAGAAGGTACTGACCAAAGCTTTCAGTCAGCTGTCAAGGTAAGACCACCAAGTCCTTTGTTCCGTATGATTTTCTTTTTGCCGTTTGGTTAATACTTTAGTGTAGTGGCTCTGAAAACATTGGTCATGCTCCAGTGGAGCTGCACGAAGTCACTGCATGACCAGTAGAAACTAGATAAGATGGTTAATGTAACAAAACTATGCAAAACAAGAGTTTTTTTTAAATTCAACTCCGTACAGTTTATTTTGTTATCGTGAAATATTATATGTTCTTAGTTGTTTACAAGGAGTAACATGTTTAGCCAAATATTCTATTTATATTGCTGGCTGCCTGAGTGGTGTCCAAAAAATGACACGGGCTTTATAGATAACTGCAAAACTTTTTATGTTTTGTTATTAGAGACAGCATCCATCCCACTTGGAGGGAGCAACTCTTATTTCTAGAAATGTGGCTTATCTGGGGGACACCAAAGTGTTCTGAGGCCGGCCGAGAGATATAATCTCCCTCACAGTCCCTGTTAGTAAATTATTTACTAGTTGATCATCATATTTATTTACTTATAATTTACATCATATTTAGCTCCTCAGAATTTGAAAGCCTTGAATCAGAAGTACTTGGCTTGCTGGTGTAACTCTTGTACTCACATCTTAAAGCAGATAACCCATTAGCTGGAGAGGAGATGGTGTCTGAGTAATTTAGAAGGTCTACAACAAATTTGGGTCTAATAAAGGTTATCTTATCTTATCTAATATATCTTATCTTATGTTATTTATGCTGGAAAAAGAGTTTCTTGCTTTATAAAATAAAACCCCCTGTAAAGCTACACCTTGCCATTCATCACTGATTAAAGAAAATAAGAACAACCCCAGGCTTCTCTTCAGCACTGTCGCCAGGCTGACATGGTGACTGCTTCTTCACTCTTGAGGATTCATGTACATTAGAATATCAAAGTAGACAAAGCTGCCTGGATAGAGTGAGGAAGAAGCAGGATATATGTTGACAGCTTGCTAGCTATGAATTCAAATGTTACCTGCACATACTTCACATGAGCAAAATCAAATGTAGTCAGAAAAGATAGGATCTTTGGGTGAGGTATAGTGGATATTTTCGGTGTTTAAGTTTACACTGGGGGGCAGCATGGCGGTTAGCACTGTTGCCTCATAGCAAGAAGGTCCATCAGTCCAGGGTCTGTGTAGAGTTTGCATGTTCTCCCTGTGTTTGCGTAGGTTCTTTCTGGGTACTCCGGCTTCCTCCTACAGTCCAAAGACATGCAGTTAGTGGGGATAAGTTAATTGGTAGCTCTAAATTACTTATGGGTTTGAATATGAGTGCGAATGGTTGTCTGTGTCTGTGTGTTAGCCCTGTGACAGACTGGCGACCTGCACTGTTTAACTTCCC
>NW_005187476.1:1473087-1476394 GCF_000239375.1 Pundamilia nyererei | reverse complement strand
ATTGTTGGGTTTTTTCTCTGTATCTATGAAGCGCCTTGAGGCGACTTATGTTGTGATTTGGCGCTATATAAATAAAATTGAATTGAATTGAATTGAATTACTGTAACCGTTACATGAATGGAGAGAAGCAGAAGGTCCCTGTTGCTGTGGTGGACTGGAGAACCCTGCCCAAGTGCAGTTTGAAGGTCTCCAGTGTGGTCTATGATTCTGTTGAAACTCTTGTCAATGACTCGACATCATCTGTATCCAACAACTGGACAATTGGCCTTGATGTCCCGGTAGATCCTTCAGCAAAGGTTGGGGTTGGCTTTGGAGGTTCTCACTCAAGAGATTCCACCTTTGCCATGAAAAAGTCAAAAGAAGACCGCTACACCTTCTTACACCATTCGATCAACTGTCATTACTATGGGTGAGTATGTCAGGGAATATTTGTCTTATTTGAGTAATTTGCTGATAATTTTTAATTTATTTATTTTTTAATGTATTTATTTATTTTTTAGTTTAGCATCAAGCCTGATTCAAAATCAAATGGTTTCTGTGTCACTGAAGTATTTATTGCATTTACTGCATTGATGTTAAACACTTCCCCCCCCATAGTGTACTGGAATATCATATCATTTTATAAGCTGTGTATTAACATTTTGTACAATGTGAAAAGAGTGCGTTTAAAAAATTGATTTTCCCGATTCAAGATTTTAGTTTAAATAATGCAATATCAATTTATTAAATCCTGAATTTTGCCAGAGACGCAAGTATCTCAGGTTAACGTTCACAACACTATTTCAGCAACCACCAAACAGCTAAAACAGCAAATGAGAACAGGTAAACGGATTCCCCCAAAAATTTAAACACAAAGCGCAGCTCATTCACATATGCAGACATGCCTTTGGGTGCTGAAAGTCAACATCGCACAGACTCTGAAGCTGCAGTTGGGAGTTTGCCTTGTAATCGGAAGGTTGCCGTTTCGAGCCCTGGCTTGGACAATGTAGCTTGCCATCACCTGTGTGTGTGTATGTACATGAGCTTTGGGTCCTTAGGGACTAGTAAAGTGCTATACAAATACTGGCCATCTTCACAATTAAGTTAAACTTATTTATATGCTTTTCTGTTCCACAGCTACAGACTGGCAACAAGTCCTCCTTTGAGTCAAGAATTTAAGTCGGCTTTGGATATTCCCCCTTATTCCTCTAAAACTGCGCCATTATATCACAATCTGATTGACACTTATGGAACACATTACATCACACAAGTGTCTCTTGGAGGTGAAATTAAAGCAACCACTGCTGTCAAGACCTGCATGGCTACAATGAATGGACTAACAGATACTGATGTTAGTGACTGTTTGTCAGTTGAAGCTTCAGCTTCTTTTGCAAATTCTGCCAGTATTAATGCCACAATTGACCACTGTCAGAGAAAGAAAAACAAGTTGGGGTCTAATCAAAGTTTCAGCAGTTCATTTAATGAGCGGCGCACAGAGGTCATTGGTGGAGATATTGATGGAGGTGATATCCTCTTTGCAGGCCAATCTGACCCCTCGGCCTATAAAAACTGGCTCATTTCTCTTAAAAGTATCCCTGATGTGGTCCAATACAACTTAAAACCCCTACACACCATACTGCCATTAAATCATCCTGCCAGGGCGGGACTGAAGCAACAAGTGGAGCAGTACATTAAGAAAAATGCAGTGCTGAAGAAATGTTCAGAAACCTGTAAGATTGGGCACCGATCAAACGCAAGAGATCCTTGTGCTTGTGTCTGCAACAGTAACCAGAACATCAAGTCAAACTGCTGTCCTGCTGGGAAAGGTCTGGCAACCTTAAAGGTGTTCAAACTTTATGCAAAGGGTCTGTATGGTGACAAGTGGACTGAGACAGATGGTTCAGTGGAGGTGACATATGGTGATCAGAAAAAGCGCACTGATATTATAAGTAATGATGACAACCCTAGATGGAGAGAAACATTTGAGTTTGGAACCATCACCATCAACATGAAAAACAAACTTAAATTTTCTGTGTATGATGAGGACACTTACTGGAACAGTGATCTGTTAGGCGAGTGTTCATTTGATCTGCGAGCAGGGAAGGTGAGCGGCAGCTGCATGCTGAATCATGGGACCTTCTTCTTTTCCTACATCGTAGAGTGTGCACCAAGTCTTAGTGGGAACCAGTGTCAGGAGTATATCCCCTCGGCCATGAGTCCGTCTTTGGCTGAGGTTTTCCACACCAGAAATGGGGTTCTTCTTGGAAAGATTGGGAATAAGTATGAGAAGCCAGTAAATGAGTGATTTTAAAGCCACGTGTTGTTGTTAGGAAAGAAGCCGGTATGGATTTGACGACATGCTGAATATCTATGTGCTTGTACTTCATGGCATTCTGTCTTTAACTTTTATGTGAAAAAATATTTTTTTGAACTCAGAACTCTAATGCACTTCCTATGCTTCTTTTTCCATATTGTTTCAACTATCTAGCAATAAAGCATCAGCAACGACAACGCCTGTGTTTCTTTTAAGTATTCAAAAAAATATTGCGTTATTTTTTTGGTTTTGATATAACACGGCAATGAAGGGTGTTCTATCCATTTTTTGCATAGAGAGTGCAAAAGTGTGTCATCTATATAAAAAGATTAGAATACTGAATTGAATCTAACATTCACCTTAAACACAAGTAAATGTTTCTGCCAGAAACAGAAATATCCAATTTAGCATCTTATCGAAACAACCCATCATTACCTCTAATACTAGGAGACTCATAGATAACCTCGTGGCCATCAGGAGTTTAAACAGAAACAGTAATGAATCTACAAGGGTTTCACCAGTTTGGAATTATTAAAGTTTTAAAGGAAAGGACTATGAAGTATTTTTTTCTTATACTTTATCTCCTGTTGGGAAATTATTCTCAGCATTTAACCCGTTCACTCAGGGAAGCAGTGGGCAGCCACCAATTCAGCACCAGAGGAGATGTGTGTAGGGAGGGTAAATTACTCAGTGGTACCTCAGGTTAGCCGTTCGGTGGATTTGAACCCTCAATCTTCCAATCATGGGGCAAATGCTCTACCTACTGAGCTATTGACATAGATGAAACAAAGACATAAAGTAATCATGTATTAAAAATATACGAAATTTCATAGTGGTATTTAAACTAAATGTACATGATAATTAGAATGATCAAAAATGTGTCACAGAATTAGTGAATTCCAATATAAAGACAAACAAAGACGTCAAAACAAGCCCCCTGAATAAGATCCTTTTTACATAAAAATCAAACTAATCGACTTACAAACTTTTTATTGCAAGTTTATATTGGTAACT
>NW_005187476.1:1443521-1472981 GCF_000239375.1 Pundamilia nyererei | reverse complement strand
CGTCAAAACAAGCCCCCTGAATAAGATCCTTTTTACATAAAAATCAAACTAATCGACTTACAAACTTTTTATTGCAAGTTTATATTGGTAACTGTTTGTTCAGTTTCTTCTTTTAAAAAAAAAAAAAATCCTGACCTTTGGGTCAGGAATTAAAATGCCGGTAGAGGAGACAATTTTATGTTTGGTCCATTGGGCTTGGACATCTTTTAATTGTCTGGCAAGTAATTTATGGGGTTTATCTCCTAATTCAAAGTTAAGAATATCGCTTGGATCCCAAATCTGATTGTATTGAAGTTTTAGTTTTAGAATAGAATTAGAGATATCCTCAGTATTAGTTTGGAGAAGTGACTCCTTTAATGTTGATAATTCTGACTCGATTTGGGACAGACGAGTTAATCTCGATCTACGAGCAGGGAAGTTGAGTGACAGCTGCATGCTGAATCATGGAACTTTCTTCTTTTCATTCATTTTAGCGTGTGCACCAAGTCTTAGTGATAACCAGTGTCAAGAGCAGACATGGGCAGTAACGTGTTACAAGTAACACTTTACTGTAATCCAATTACTTTTTTCAAGTAACAAGTAAAGTAAGAGATTACTATTGCAATAAAGTAATTAGATTACTACTACTAGAGAGTATGACCATTTAGCGTTTAATGTGTGGAAGTACTGACCTTACTTTGAGCCTGATTCTGTAAAAAGTGACAAAAACATTAGCATCCTGTACACTCTACTTGGGAGGAAAACTTCTTTCTACAGAGAAAAATTTAACTGCAAATGTGAGCAAACACATAGCATGCTGCCACGAGAATGTGAAATTCCCCGAGAAACCCCCGGATCCCCCCCCCGGGCAAATCTCCGACTGCTCCACTTCTTCTAAACAGGTGAAAATAGATTTAAGAACAACAGGACTTAGTGCCGCCGACTCTTTGATTTTATCTATTTTTTGCTGTGTTTTACTTGCATCTATTTGAAAGAGTGAGTGTAAACATAAATTTTTATTTTATTTTATATGCGGGAATATGCAGAAAATAGGTTTAAATGTTAAATAAATTTCGTCAAGTCAAAGACTGTCCATCCATCCAGCTTCTTCCACTAATCTGGGGTCAGGTTGTGGGGACCAGCAGCCTAAGTAGAGAAGCCCAGACCTCCCTCTGCCCAGACACCTCCTCCAGCTTGTACGGGGGAACACCAAGGCATTCCCAGGCAAGCCAAGAGATAAAATCTCTCCAGTGTGTCCTGGGCCTGCCCCGGGGCCTCCTCCTGGTGGGACATGCCCAGAACACCTCACCCAGGAGGTGCCCAGGAGGTATCCCATTCCAGCTGAGGAACATGGCCTCCACTTTGGAGGTGCTGATTCTTGTTCCCACCGCTTCATACTCGACTGCACTCGACTTCATCGGGTGAAGCCATCACCCGATGAAGCCAACAGAGGCACATCATCCACGAAAAGCAGAGATGAGATTCTGAGACCACCCAAGTGAAAGCCTTCCGCCACTTGGCTATGCCTAAAAATCCTGTCCATAAAGGAAACCCGAGGGACACGATCGAATGCTTTCTCCTGTACACCGTACACTGGTTAGGCAAAACTCCCATGAAACTTAATTATCTTTCAGAGGATAAAGAGCTGATAAAGTTTTGACTCAACAGTTTCAGTATTAACAGAGAAGATAGGGCGTTCCCTTGAGATGACTGTCATGGGCCTTTTTACTTTTAACTCTGAATGCTATTAGCACTTCATTGCAATAATGTATACTATGTATACTTTATTAATCCCCATAGGGAAATTAGTCATCTGCATTTAACCCATTCACTCAGTGAAGCAATGGGCATCCACCAGTCCAGCGCCCGGGGAGCAGTGTGTAGGGATGGTACCTTGCTCGGGGTACCTCAGGGTAGCCGTTCAGTGGATTCGAACCCCTGACCTTCCGATCATAGGGTGACCACTGCCCTGGATGATATACTCTGAATGACTACATACTTACAGCTAAATAGTGTCATATGCAAACCATCAATAGGGATTTGCTGGAGAATCTCATGCTCAAAGCACTGATAGATGTAAATTTGAAAAGTCCTTTTTCTATTATCAAGACTCAAACCAGTGCGGTGTTAACAGTAGAAAAGAAAGCAGACTTCATTCACTTTTATTGCCTACTCAATAAAAATAACAAATAAATATCAGGAACTGGTTTCAGCAGTTTTATTGTAGAAGGACATATAGTTAAAACCTTAACATGCAACATAAAGAATAAATATAAATAAAATGATGTTTTTAATATCGTCACACATAAAAGCATTTTATTAGAAAACTGATAAGATCACCTGCAAAATGAAGCTTCCTCATTCAAGTGAATGAGTCAGGCATGAGTCTCAGTGTGAAGTACTTAAACATGTGAGAGATAAACTAAAACAGACAGTTTGGTTAATGTGGTGTGAGAGCAAGGAGTCGTGGTCACTGAATCATGTTACAAGTATGTGTGCTAAGTTTTCTATGTGCCACAATGAGCTACTTCTGCTTTTTATTTTTATTTTTTACTGTTCAGTTACCTTTCAGTGTTTACTGGTTTCAGTATTAGTTTTAGTTTTTATTATTTTTATTAAGTTTTATAATATAGTGAGCATTTGTCTGGTGCAAAAAAGTGATTACCGGCAACACATTGGGATATCTACAAGATGACAGCCTTTACAATCAGAATTTGCACCAAACTGACCACAATTAAAACTAAGAACATTTCTTGTCTGTTTTATTCCTGTTATTTATATATTTATCAAGTTTAATGAGTAAATTTAATGAGAAACACACAGAGGTCATTAGTGGAGACAATAATGGAGCTGATATCCAATTAGAATCATCTCTATTCAAAAATGTGCTCAGCTCATTTAAACCCACAACTGGTGTGGTCTTATACATCTCAAAGTCCCTGCACACTACAGCACATTAAGAAATATGTAAGATTGGAAGTAGATAAAAATTTAAGAGATCCTTGTGCTTGTGTCTGCAACAGAAGGTGCAGGTGACATATGGTGATAAGAAAAAAACAAACTAAACCAAAACAATGGTCCTTAAGGCCCAGCCAGCTTTAAAACACACTTGTATTTAGTATTTACAGATTCTGCCTGTTCGCCATTTATAATGTAAAGTGTGCGTGCTAGTCCCCATAGGGAAATAGTTCCTCTGCATTTAACCCATTCACCCAGTGAAGCAGTGGGCAGCCACCAATGCAGCGCCCGGGGAGCAGTGTGTAGGGACGGTACCTTGCTCAGGGGTACCTCAGAGTAGCCGTTCAGTGGAGTCGAACCCCTGACCTTCCGATCATGGGGCCACCACTCTACCTACTGAGCTATCCCTGCCCTAATGAGAGGGCAATGCACCTGTCTGTGCCTCCTGAGCACCAGTGGGACAAGATCTCTACCTTGGCCCTGTACGCTGTCTCATCACCATCATGACCCCAACCATGGTGATTGAGGCCACGAGGAAATCTTTGATCCAGATGCAGGTGTCAGGGAGGGATTTGAAGGTGGCGAAGATGTCTGAGATCATGGTGTTGAATGCTGAGCTGTAGTCCACGAAGAGAATCGCCACATTGCTCTTCCTGTTCTCCAGATGGGTCAGTGCTCCGTGTGGACTAATTTGCTCTGTAAGCAAACTGGTGGTGGTCAAGGGAGCGGGGTAGACAATGTCTGATGTGCTGAGAGACTATCCGCTCGAAACACTTAATGACTACAGATATGAGGGCTATAGGTGAGTAGTCACTGAGGCTGTCTGTACCAGTCTTTTGGGGGACGGGAATGATGGTGGAGGCCTTCAGACAGGTGGGAACGATGGCACGAGTCACTCTCAGTCTCCACCTCCTTGCTATAGACGTGTGCTTCAAGGGGACTTCCACTGATTTATTAGCATCAGTTTCTTCTGCAATCACCACTTTTTGCTCATAATGTGTGTATATGAGTCTACTTCATGTCATTAGCTTGTATCTAAACTTTGCCATAGTTTGTGAGATTTTTTTTAAATTCTTTTAAAATTTCCAGCAGGAAAAATCTATTTTTGTTTATGTAGTTTGCAATCATCACTTTGTGTTGCAAAGCCTTAGCCTTTAGCCTTGAAATATGGTTTTACGGAGCAGTCACATTATTAATCAGAATCAGAATCAGAAAGGGTTTTATTGCCAAATGTTGAGCAGGTTTACAACATTAGGAAATTGCTGCGGTGCTTCAGTGCAAACATACTGTTATAAATTAAGCTTAAATAGACATGAAAATAAAAATAAGAATAAGAATTAAAAGTGCTAAGTAGATAGATATATACATGATATATACATGAGTGCAGGTGGTGATCAGTGCCAAACATGGAATGATGCAGTGACACAGCGTAGGGTCATGTGTTAGTGGTGGGAACAGTCATACGGTTATTGTTCATGTGTCCAACAGCAGAGGGGAAGAAACTGTTCTTATGGCGAGAGGTTCTGGTGCGAATGGACCGGAGCCTCCTGCCTGAGGGGAGCAGGTCAAACAGACTGTGTCCAGGGTGAGAAGGGTCAGCTGAGATCCGAGCTGCACGCCCCAGTGTCCTGGAGGTGTACAGGTCCTGCAGAGGTGGGAGTCTGCAGCCAATCACCTTCTCAGCAGAGCACACAACACGCTGCAGTCTCTGTTTGTCCCTGATAGTGGCTCCAGCGTACCACACGGTGATGGAGGAGGTGAGGATGGACTCGATGATTGCGGTGTAGAACTGCATCATCGTCCGTGTTGGCAGGTTGAATTTCTTCAGCTGCCTCAGGAAGTACATCCTCTGCTGGGCTTTCTTGATGACGGAGGTGATGGTGGGCTCCCACTTCAGGTCCTGGGTGATGGTGGTACCCAGGAAGCGGAATGAGTCCACAGAGGTGATGGGGGTGTCAGTCAGGATGATGGGGGGGAGTGGGGCTGTGTGCTTCCTGAAGTCCACAATATTCTCCACTAATCTCCAATAATTTTATATATTTAACATTTTAAGATAGAAATACTTTTTTGGTTCTTTAACTGAAGACAGTTAAGAAAATTAATCAAATTATTTTCAGTTCGTTGAATCAGCCTTGCAATGGATATCCCATAATTGAGAAACAAGAGCCGCAGAAAGTCCAATTTATGTCTACAGCACCATCCACTGGGCATCCATTAAAATATGAAGATGATACTGTCTGTGTGTGAGGTAGGAAGGACGTAAAATTCACACATTGTTATCTTGGATGTTCTTAAGTTAATATTTGGGAGATTAGCGATCAGGTCTCCACCCCTACATTAAAACTATAAAATAGGTCAGAAGCTGCTGATCAGAGCAGAGTCAACATTGAAGATAAGACTGCTAAGTCCTGCCTTGCACTATTTTTTTAAGTTGTGCACATTCTCATTTTAGTGCACTTGTTCTGATTCTTTATTTGTGCTTGATTTGTCCTTGATGTTATTAATACTGATTTGCGATGCTCTCTTATTTGTTGTGAAACTTTCATGACTTCTGTAATGCGAATGTGAACCTGTGAAGTCTGACAATCATTGCTTTAGTGTACTTATTAATCTTTGTTTATCTCCATCATTTTTTTCTTCTCTTATTGTTTGACTCTTTCATATAGATGGCAAAGCTTTGGCACGTCCTGCTCCTGTGTTGGGCATGGAGCCCCCTGTGCCTTCCTTCCAGTGTGAGCTTCATTGGCACACCACAGAAGTGTGAAAAAGCTCCCTTTGTACCTGGTTACAACTTGGGTAGCGAAGGCTTTGACATTGTGACGATGGAGAGAAAAGGTGCCTATGTGATCGACACTGAAACATGGAAGATTGGAAATGGCACTAAGATGTACCAGAACAGCTACATGAATGGAGAGAAGCAGAAGGTCCCTGCTGCTGTGGTGGACTGGAGAACCCTCCCCCAATGCAATCTGAAAGTCTCCAGTGTGGTCTATGAGCTCCTCTTTGGCTTACGTTTTCTACTCCAGAAACGGAGTCCTTGGAACGTCAGGGGAGAAGTATGGCGAGTCAGTCAGTGTAAGAGCAGCTGTTGATGTGAAATGAGTTGATGACTAAATAACAATCTGATTTTATGCTGAATATCTCAGGTTAATATGCTGGTTTGATATGTAAGATGACCTGATGTGCAAAAATTATTATTACTTTTAAAATAGGTCAGCTGTTCAAGAGTCTGATAGCAGTGGGGAAGACGGAGTTGTTGAGTCAAGATGTTCTAGATTTCACACTTCTAAACCTTCGTCCCGAGGGCAGAAGTGTGAATAGTCTGTGTTGGGGGTGTGTGGGGTCTTTGAACCTGCAGAGGATCTTGGCCGACATACTAAATTTCCTCAGCCTCCTCAGGAAATACAGCCGCTGCTGAGAACTATAAACTTATTTCACTAAAACTATTATTTATTTACATAGTGCCAACTTACAGGTGAAGTCCCTGCAAGAGAAAACGCCTATGAGCAGCACTTGGTGATAGTGGAGAGTGAATAAGTCCATTTCAGCATGGGGAGAGCTCCAGCAGAACAAGAGTCAGGGACGTGTTCGAGTGAGGAAAAAGCTAAGAGAAAGAAAAGATGAAAAAAGAAAAATGACACACAGCAAATGTGACAAACCACAAACAGTATAGCTACAGAGATAAAGGCATGGTGAGAAAAGCACCAGAGGGGGTGGAGGGGTGAATAGCACCTTACAACCAGAAAAACAACCAGAGCGCTATTTTGTTGATCCCGTTGCCAGTTTGGGTTCAAACCATCCTTTGTCATTCAGCTCACCCTCAAACACATCTTAGTCATGTTGCTATAGACTCAGGCTGCTGGAGGACTTCCACTGATCTATTAGCATTATATTCTTCTGCATTCACCACTTTTTGCTGTGTTTACATGCCACTGCTGCACGCCATTAACTTGTATCTAAACTTTGCCATAGTTTGTGTTTTCCTTTCTTTTCCGTTGGTTGTTTGTGCTTTCTATTTCCTGGCCTTCTTCACCATTCATAGCAGATCTTCCTGTTAAAAGGATGTAAACACCAGTAAAGACTCGAGTGTTGCCAGCACTAAAATTTGTAACATCACTTAGCATTGCAAGTCACGTGGTTTATTTACAAATCTTGTTCCACTGCCCTGTGTTCTCCACCTGTTCTCCCGCTCATCGAGGTCCCGGCATAACTGAAATAGAGAGACCACAATTACTGGTTTTCAGCTGCCCTGCCAGCCTTCTTGGCACGGTCCCTCGAGCCCACAAACCACACCTCCGTCACAGAGGGATTTCTTCTTTCTTACTATCGCCAACTGTTTGACTCACAGGGAATCATCTGATCACTGTGATTCTCTCTATCTAATATGGTATGTGTGTTTTTTTAACCTTATAATATAAAAAACCCTTAAGATGACTCATGTCAATTAGTTGTATGGCTTCAGTCAAATTGATTCATATATTAAGTCTGCACATATTACTGTGTTTGGTGACCCATTGTGGTCATATTATAAAAGAAAATGTGGCAGTTCAAATGAACTGTAATTTTAATAATGTTTTTAGAAAATGAAGCAGAATCTTTTACCCTCACATGGCAGCAGGAAAAATCCAATTTTGCTGATGCAGTTGGCAGTCATCACTTTGTCTCGCAAAGTTTGCACAAACAGATATATAAAATATACGGTATGTGTCATATCATTTAGTTAACATACGGTTGTGATCAAATACTCACCTATTTCTTTTTAATTTTTATTTTTTTTTACATTTGGTAAAAATAATAACTTTATTTAACTAAAAACAAAGTTACTATTCTTAAAAAGTCAGGAAAAGTTATATTTGTCAATTCTTTGCACTAGGCTTGTAATGCATGTGCCATAACTGAGAAATAAGATCAGCATAAAGTGCAAATTTATATCAACAGCGCCACCTGCTGGACACTAATTAAAGCAACAAGATGAGAGGATGATTTTCCCTTTACGTACACTGCATAGACAAAAATATTCACTCGTCTGCCTTCACACACATATGAACCTGGGTGACATCCTGTTCTTAATCCATAGGGTTTAATATGATGTCACCCTTTCCACCTGTAACAGATTCAACTTTTCTGGAGAGATTTAGGAGGAATTTATGTGTTTATGGGAATTTTTCACCATTCTAAACTAAAAATGCTCCCAATAGAACTCTCAGGTCAGCTGATAAGTTGCTTCTAGTTGTTCCTAGAAGCAGGCTAAAAAACAGAGGAGATCGGGCCTTTGAGATTTCTGCGCCCGAACTTTGGAAAAGTCTGCCTCTTGAAATTAGGATCTCTCCAAGCCTTGACATTTTTAAAACCACATTTTTAATCTCTAGCTTTTAATTGTGACTGAGTTTTGTTTTGTTCTTTGTGTGTGTTTGATCTACTTTTTACTTGTTTACTATGCACAGCACTTTGGTCAACCTGTGTTGTTTTTAAATGTGCTTATAAATGAATTGATTGATTGATTCTTCAATAAGTGCATTTGTGAGGTCACACACTGATGTTACAGAAGGCCTGGCTTGCAGTCTCCACTCTAATTCCACTCAAAGGTGTTCTGTTGGGTTGAGGTCAGGACTCTTTGCAGGTCAGTCAGTTTCTTCCAAACCAACCATCATCCATGTCTTTATGGACCTTGTTTGGTCCACTGGTGCTCAATCATGTTGGAACAGGAAAGGGCCAACCCCAACTGTTCCCACAAAGTTGGGATCATGAATTTGTCCAAAATGTCTTGGTATGCTGGAGAATTAAGAGTTTCTTTCACTGGAACTAATGAACTAAGCCAACCTGTAAATAAACACAATTTGGTCAAATTATTTTACATTTACTCATATTTGAAAAACAAAAACAAAACTCATAGGAGTCTTTAATCTCCTAAAACATCCAAAGTCAAAACAAGATACAAAACAAGTACATCCTCACATAGTGACAGTGGGGTTTTTAACAGCATAACAAAATTTAGTCCCCATTGTTTAAAAGTATTAAACATTCTATTAAACAAAACAATATATAAGATTCAGAAACACAAAGTTGTAAATTTCCCAACATCAGGATACAGGATCTAAAAGGTTAAAACCTTTTAGTTGGTTATTGCCATTTACATATTCTTCATACTCATATCAGCCTGCAGCATGCAAGAGCCATGAGTTTCTCTATTACAGCAGAGAAATATTGTAATAATACTAATATTATTGAAGTTTTCACAAAATGTTTGTAAAGCCTTTACTTTTTAGACAATTCTTATTAAGTCACTAGTTATATAAGTTTCTTAATTTAATTCTTAATTATTTTCAAGAAGTAAAAAGCCAAAGAGCTGAAAATAGACACGTACATGTAACTCAGTAAAGAGTATTTTTCCTCCTTATATTTTTTGATAAGTAAGTATGAAGTGACTTGAAGGTAAAATACTCAAGTATTTTGAACTGTTCTGGAGTCATTCTGCCTAGTGACGCTCCACCACTTCCCAGGACAACATGCTTAACATTTTTGACACTGCGATTTTATTACATTGTTTTCAATGATATGCCCCTCGTTAATGCACATTCTAGAAGCATTGTTTCCTGTCTTGAAATTTTGCGCATGGAAAAACAAACAAACAAATAAACAAGTGTGTTCCTGATGTGGGACTCCTGTGAAGTCCACACTGTCTGATGAGTATCGAACACTGTCATTTTTGCATAAACAAGAAAACACAGATGAAAACTTTTGCAAAAGACTTTAACTGTGCAACACATTTGCAAAGCGTCAACTAAATGCAGGACTAATTTTCAACTGAACGGCGCTCTGTGAACATAAACAGCGTGTTTAAGAACTTGTAAGGGTGAGGTGTGAATTCTTGCTCTTGCATCTGTTTATTTAATATTCAATGTTATAATAACATCTGCTCAGCCCAGTTACCTCTGGACAGAAGTCCTGAGTGTCTCTCCGTTCAAAGGGTCCGAGTCTCTGATTCGAGGGCTATTACTACAATACGTTAACAGAAACTTATTTAAGCTGATTATGGCACTAACGACCTCCATCTGAAAGCCTAACCAACTGTGAGCTAGCTGACGCACCCCACAAAACACCAATGTTTCTTTTATCCGGGATATATAAAAATATGCTTTCCTATTGTACTTCATAAACATGACAAGCAGGTTTATATTTCAAAATTCTTTGTACGTATCCTGGTAGGCATGTTGGAATTTCCTTGTGCCTGAATGTGTCTGTATTTTTTTTTTATCAAACATTAGGTACAGTAAGAAAAGGAATGATAACACTCATCTGTGTGTAAGCTATTAATATCCTTTCAAAATCACATTATAAGAAATTGTATCAAATTGCAACAGAGTTCTGGCAGCTGGGCTTGCCAGCAATAAACTCTGTTTTCATGGTTTGCACAACAGGTTTGCAAGAGCAAAGCTTTTTACTGGGTTATGATGCTGTGTTGTCAAGAAAATATAAGTTTTATGCTGTTAGCCATTGAATTTCAGTGAGTCTTTGCATTAACCAAAGGGGGAAAACCATTTACAATACAGTACTGTTCAGAATTCAAAATAGAACATTTACAATTAGATTTACAACTTAACATTCACTTTTGCTTCCAGGATGATAAATTGCTTGAATCCTTGTTTCTAGATATAAAGTAGATATAAAAAAATTAATGTTATAAAACATTTAGGTTAAATGTAATAAATATTTTACAGAATATATAACCAAAAAATATTGACAGCAACTTAAAAGGAGGAGGTCAAACATGAAGATCAAATACACAAAACATAATCATCAACATCACCATAATTTGCTTTACACTTTACACTTCAGGATAATGTTCCAACCTCTCATTCTGGTCTCTGTTTGACCCCCTGGCTATTTATTTATTTGTCTTTAACAAGTCGCCTTCTTTCTTCTTCTAGTTCTTAGCAGAAGTTTAATTAATAATCGTCAACGCCTAATGGAGGGTGTGGGGTGTGTAAAAATGTGTGAACAAAACTGATTCAATGTAAAACTTGTGAGAAATTTGTTGGAACCTAGTTTTAAATACCCTTTCAAGACTCCACCTCCTGGACACTAATATCTTAAGCTGTCCATTTTGAGGCATCAAACAGAACTTCCTGTTAATGCTGATGGTAAGACACCCAAAACCTTCATTCTGTGAAACTCTGAGATTTTCCAGTTTTCATGGCTTTAAATTTCCCAAGATTTTAACTTGTATTGCCTTTTATTATATTTCCTTCTATTGTTCTTTATTTCCTTCATATAGATGGGAAGGCTGTGGCATGTCCTGCTCCTGTGCTGGGCATGGAGCCCTCTGTGTCTTTCATCCAGTGTGAGCTTCATTGGTACACCAGAGGAGTGCAAAAAGGCTCACTTTGTCCCTGGTTACAACTTGGCTGGAGAAGGCTTTGACATTGTGACGATGGAAAGAAAAGGCGCCTATGTCATCGACACTGAAACGTGGAAACTTCAAGATGGCACTTGCAGAATGTACAGAAACAGCTACATGAATCAGATAAAACAGAAGGTCCCTGTCGCCGTGCTGGACTGGAGAATGTTCCCCAAGTGCAGTTTATCAGTCTCCAGTACACTCTATGATTCTGCTGAAACGCTTGCTAATGATTCCACATCATCTGTGTCCAATGACTGGAAAGTTGGCCTTGATATTCCTGTTTCTGGTAGCGTTGGACTTGGGCTTGGTTTTGGAGGTTCCCACTCCAAAGAATCTACCTTCGCCATGCAAAAGTCAAAACAAGATCGCTACACTTTCTTTCGCCATTCTGTCAAGTGTAACTTCTACAGGTGAGTATTTGAACAGAATTAATTCAATTCCTAAAAACTACAAATAGCAAACAGTCCTATATATGCAAATCTTTCTATGTTATTCCAGTAGTTATGTTATTTGCAGACAGACAAACTCATCCACAGTATTTTATCATATGGGTAAAATTTTATTACCTATATTATATTATTGCTTACATTTTTTAATTTTTTGTTTTATTTCTGTCCTTTACAGTTACAGACTAAAAGCAAATCCTCCACTGAGTCATGATTTTGAATCGGTTGTGAAGGCCCTTCCTTATTATTCATCTGCAACCAAGCATTTATACCGGAATTTGGTTGAGACATATGGCACACATTACATCACACAAGTGTATCTAGGAGGAGAAATGAAGGCCGTCACTTCCATCAAGACCTGTCAGGCGGCCATGAATGGCCTGTCAGCTACAGATGTCAACGACTGTCTCACAGTGGAGGCCTCAGTTAGTTTCATGAGCTCTGCCAGCATTAAAACCATGAACAAACAATGCGAGGCAATGAAAAGGAAGTTAAACCATGGGCAAAGTTTCAGCAGTACATTTAGTGAGCGATTCACAGAGATCATTGGTGGACACATTAACGGAGCTGATATCCTCTTTCAAGGGCAATCAACATCCGTTATGACGGACTGGGTCAAGTCTCTTAAATCCATACCTGATGTGGTCCGATACAATATAAAGCCCATGCACATGATTCTGCCAAGAAGCCATTATGCCATTGCGGGACTGAAGCTAGAGGTGGAAAAGTACATTAAGAAAAACGCATTGATGAAAAAATGTTCCGAAACCTGTAAGATTGGATCCAGATCCAGCAGAAGAGATCCTTGCGCTTGTGTCTGTAATGGTAATAAAAATATCAAGTCGAACTGCTGTCCTGCTGGGAAAGGTCGTGCAACATTGAAGGTGTTCAAACTTTATGCAAAGGGCCTGTATGGTGACTGCTGTACTAAGACAGATGGTTCAGTGATGGTTAAATATGGTTACCAGATAGGGCGCACTGCTATTATACCAAACAATGATAATCCCAGTTGGTCGGAGGTATTTGAGTTTGGACCAATCACTATTAACATGAGAGACAAATTGGTGTTAAATGTATACGACGAGGATAGATACTGGGACAGTGATCATCTTGGGCAGTGTCAGGTTAAACCACGCAAAGGCTGGTCTAATCACAGCTGCATGCTTAATCACGGTACATTATTCTTTTCCTATAAAGTAGAGTGTGCACCAAGCCTAGGTGGTGACTACTGTGACGAGTATATCCCCTCACCCATGAGTCCCTCTTTGGCCAAAGTCTTTCATACCAGAAATGGTATCCTCATTGGAGAAACTGGTGAGCAGCATGGCAAATTAGTCAAACCGGGGCTTGAAGTGGGACAAAGGGAGACTATGTGATGCATACATTACTTTTATATTGTTGCTTCTCATTTCTGCTTAACTGCTTATCATGTGGAACCATTCCTGCCTCATATAATAATCGCAAATATATTGCAATATTACTGCATTCATGTATTCTTATTAAAAAACGTGCCAGTAAAGCAGTCACAAAAACAACATCGGTGTCTGTGCGTTTGCTTCATTTGCGGTGATGTTCATTGAGTTGAAAACATTGTGAAAAGACAAATAATAGAAAGAAGACGCAGGACTGTTGAGCAGCTAGAATCTTGCATGAGAAGTTCAAAAGACTCTGAGCTGGTCTCCTGAGTTCCCAGACATTTACAGGCCGATGTTAAAAAAGGGGGGTAAACGTGACCCTGTCTCAACTCTTTTTGCGATATATTGCATCAAATTCAAAATACCCTTGAAATTTTTGTTTATGTTTTCTGTTTTATTATGAACAAAATATGGGTTCATGAGATTTCAGATGATAACACTTTATTTTTATTTAGATTTTACACAGCATCACTTTTTTTTTTTTTTAGAATTGGGGTTTTATTTTTGCTTAATTTATTAATGACAAACATATTTGTGACACTTTCAAAACCCAGCATTCTTGTACTCTGTAAAACAACATCATTGCGTGCATTTGCATGTGTCTCTTGCATTGTTTGTCCAATAAAATCTACATTATCTATCTGAATTATTGTGTCAGTAGATGTCAGACTAAAAGCTATCCATGAGCCAGTTTTAAGGCATTAAAGGTCTTTGGGTAGTGATTTGACATGTGCCACTTTTCACTCTTAAATGAAAGAAAACTGAGGCAGTTCTCTCCGTGAGTATCTGTTAACGTGAAGTTTAAAGCTTCACGTGGGAAACTTATATTAGGTATGATATACACATTCACAGACATCATTGGTGGACATGATATGTGTGTATTGTTGAGCTTCTTTGAACCTTTAAGGAAGAAAAAGCTCATTTTGTGCAGAACATCTTGAAAATACGTACGTATGCTTCAATAATGTGGGAGTGCCAGCAGCAAACTGTAACTCTTTCATTGTGAAAGTGTATAGGCATTAAAGCATACATGTGAATTTGTTTGCCTTCTTGTATGCATATAGGGCATGCATGAACACATCTGCAATCTCCAAAGAATTCATTTCGGTAGATCAATGCGTGGATGGTTGCATGCATACATGTTTTCACAGAGCAGATGCAACTACGTTCCCCATGTGTATTGCGTATTTACAGAAGCACAAAGAGTCCTCTGAGGATCCCGACCAATCACTTTGCCTCTGTGTGATGGCACACCTCCTGTCTGTGTTATAAATAGAGAATAGATGCATCAATTCCCTCGGGTCAAACAGCTCAAGTTCAAAAACTTCATCTGGCTGTTTTGACAGAAAGGAAAAGGCACACTCCACAAAGACAGACGGTAGCTGGTAAACAGTGTAACCCTGCTATTACAGAGTCACGTTATAATGTGTTAACTGCATAATGAAGGGTAAAATGCATGTTTATAGTTCTGACTGTTATGCAGCCAGCAGCATCCTGACCAATCATCGATTTCACATTGAAATATTAATAGCATTATTTATTCCTGCACAGAGAAACATGGAAGATTTATAAATTATACAGAAAATCAAATAAAAAAAAAAAGCTATGGAAAAGTTTGAAGTCTGTTATGTGTGTTTCCATCATTTCTACATGAAACTAGCGCCGCTTTGTGGTACATATGTGAACTGCAACTACTTACAGCACTGAAGCAGAAATCCAGTATGGATGTGTGCAGTAACACTGCAGCACAGGATGGACAGCAGCAGAAGAAGCCGAACATCTTTATGCAAACCAAACAGCCACATTTATGCAAATAAAGGAAAACTTTGTTCTAAATGCACATGTGCAAAATTCCAGATATTTCCCTGTACAAACCCCACCTGTCATGATCTGAACATACACACTGTTTTTGCAACTATTATGTCAACATATGTATTTAAATACAGAGACATTCCTCCAATCCACAATTTTTTCAAATAAAATAAGATGAAGGAAAATGAATAAATGGATGGATGAATGAAGAAATGTAAAAAAACAAACAAACAAAAAAACAAACAAAAAAATCAACAAAAAAAAAAAACACATCAGAAGTAGTGGAATATAGCTGGTCTAGGTACTGGTAATTTGATAAAATCTTTGGGGCTTTTTGGCTTCTTCAGCCAGAGCAAAGACACACATGCTTGAGCGACTGGTGATTTTAAATTTGTTATAGGTGTGAATGACACCTGAGGCTCCAGCATACCTGTAACTCCAAACTGGAGAAACAAAAAAAAATGGATGGGCAGATGGATGGTTTTATTGTTTGTTTTTTTTGGACTCATTTCTGTTTTTTATTGTGAAAATATTTTACAAAAAGGTCAAAGTAAAGGTGGAGTGGAAATAGTTTAACTCTCAGACGTTCGAGGATGTCAAAAGCTTACTTGATCTCACCAGCTTTAAAAAAAATATATATATACACAGGATTAGGATTCTGTAAGCTTATGTACAAACATGTTACTTTGATAGGAAGTTTTTCCTCTAAGATTGTGCAACACATTTAAAGAACACAGTATCACATTACTTTCTCAGAAACAGAACTACGCCCTGTGATCGTAAACAGGCTGTTTGTGTGTGTGTAAGGGCGAGGCGAGCCATAGTGGTGTTAACTCAGCCCGTTTTCAACTTTTCACCCTCACATTTTTAGGTTCTTGTGTTTAGTAGTTTTTATACGACCAACTCCTTTAAAAATGCGGAATCCAGTAGCGAGGAGTTCCAGACATACGATTTATTTTATTCTGTACGCCCACAATCAATACTCTTCACATTTTTTATTTATTAAATACTTCTCTGGACTTCACATTTGTTCATTTTGGGTTGGGCTACAGGACATATTAAAGGACACCTTTAACCCTTGTGTGGTGTTCGTATTTTTGTTACTCAGCCAGTGTTCATGGGTCTGGTGGACCCGCTAGAGTTTTGGCTTTCCAAATTAACACTATCAAACAATTTTATGTTAAATTACTCAACAGATGTTTACTTCATCCCAATTACAAGACATATGAACAGCAAACATGGTTAATTTTTTCCCTTTACCTTTGTTAGATCACATTTATGAATTAATGTGCTTCTCGTTTTTCTTTTATATAAAATGTTATAAATAAATCAGTTATAATCAAGTGGAGTGAGTGGAAAGACACAACACATTTACACGTGAAAAAATAATTAATTGTTACATTTTTCTTTTGAAAAAAACTGAACAGGGGTCTCACAGACCCGAACACCATACAAGGGTTAAACAAAAGATGTCTTGAAAGATGCATTTTGCTTCTGTTTTGCATTCGTATTTATTTTCTAAACGAAACCATTTATTTGGGACTCAGTCTGACAAGTAAACATTTTCTTTTTGTTCAGATTGATAATTTCAGAAAATTCTTCATGTGAAACAAAAAAATCTGTTTTAAAGAAGTCTCTGTGAGACATAGTGAAGTGCACATAATGTGTGAATGCTGATAATTAGATGAGACAGTATTGACTCCACCTCCTACATATTAATGTTACAGTATACAGTCAGTCGGACTTTGACAGCACGATCACAGTTTGCAGTTCACAGTCAAGGTAAGGTCCTCTTCATAGTCATTATGAAACTATTGCACTGGGCTGAAAGTGTCAATTTAAAGACTGCTTTGTTTAACCATTTTATTTTTGTTCTTCTGTTATTTTTTTATTTCATCTACACAGATGTTTATGCTGTGGCACTTCCTGCTCCTGTGCTGGGCTTGGAGTCCTCCGTGCCTTCCTTCCAGCGTGAGCTTCATTGGTACACCAGACGAGTGTAAAAAGGCTAATTTCATCCCCGGCTACAATCTGGGTGGAGAAGGTTTTGACATTGTCAAAATGGAGAGGAAAGGAGCCTCCATCATCGACACTGAAACGTGGAAGACTGGGAATGGCTCTTGTAAGCTGCAGAGAAACCCCTTCATGAAAAAAGAAAAGCAGAAGGTGCCTGTTGCTGTGGTGGACTGGAGAATCATCCCCAGGTGTGATTTGAAGGTCTACAGCATAGTCTACGACTCCGTTGAAAAGTTTGCCAATGATTCTGTGTCAGCTGTCTCCAATGACTGGGAAAGCGGCCTTAATTTCTCTGTAGACGCCACTCTGCCTTTTCAGCCAATTTATGGAGGTTCCCGGTCAAAAGAATGCACCTTTGCCATGCAAAAGTCAAAGAAAGACCGTTACACCTTCTTCCGTCATTCTCTCTCTTGTAATGTTTACCGGTGAGTGTGGTTTGCTCTTTACCAAATGTGTATGTTGCTTAACTTGGAAATCCTTAGCTTGAATTTTTCCTTTTTTTTTTTAACCCTATAGCAAAAGCAGTTAAAAAGCAAATTGGTTAAAAAAAGACAAAGAATTAACTTTTTCTTTGATTGAGATTTAAATTAAGAAGTTATAACCACTGTTTGTGATCCATGTCTTTTACAGCTACAGACTAGCAGCAAAACCTCCACTGACGCATGAATTTGAATCAGCTGTGAACTCCCTTCCTGCTTATTCACAAAAAACAGAGGAATCATATCGCATTTTGATCGATACCTATGGCACGCATTACATAACACAAGTTCTTCTCGGAGGAGACATGAAGGCCATCACTGCTGTCAGGACATGCGAAGCGACCATGAACGGCCTGTCAGCAACAGTAATCAATGATTGCTTGTTAGTCGAGGCTTCGAGACGCTTTGCTCATTCTAGTAGCATTAAGTCAATGATGCAGTACTGTAACTCAATAAAGAAAAAGCTGTCCATGCCAAGCTTTAGTGGTAAATTTCACGAGCGGTTCACAGAGGTCACTGGTGGAAACATCGATGGAGCTGATGTACTCTTTCAAGCGCAGTCAGATGCTTCTGTTTATAAGAAATGGCTCAACTCACTAAAAACTACACCTGATGTGGTCCAATACAACTTAAAGCCACTGCACACCATACTGCCAACTAATCATTCTGCCACTGCTGGACTGAAGTTGGAGGTGGAGAAGTACATTAAGAGAAATGCTCTGCTGAAAAAGTGCTCAGAAACGTGTAAGATTGGCCACAGAGTGAACAAAAGAGATCCTTGTGCTTGTGTCTGCAACAGTAACCAGAATGTCCAGGCGAACTGCTGCCCTGCTGGGAAAGGCCTCGCAACATTGAAGGTGTTCAAACTTTATGCAAAGGGTCTGTATGGTGACTGCTGTACTAAGACAGATGGTTCAGTGATGGTTAAATATGGTAAACAGGTAAAGCGCACTGCCATTATACGGAACAATGATAATCCCAAATGGTCAGAGGTATTTGAGTTTGGACCCATCAAGCTCAACAGTAAAAATAAACTAAGTTTTGTGGTTTATGATGAAGACACATACTGGAACAGTGATCTGCTTGGCAAGTGTTCAATTGACCTGCGTAGCGGAAACGTGACCGAAAGCTGCATGTTTAAGCATGGCACCTTCTTCTTTTCATACAAAGTGGAGTGTGCGCCAAATCTTGCTGGTAGGCTTTGTCAAGATTACGTGCCGATACCTTCTAGTCCCTTTTTGACGGAGGCCTTCGCCAACAGCTATGAGATGCTTGTTGTAGAGCCAGGAAAGATTTATGCTAAAAGACTGAATGATGATACCGAAATCTGATTTTTCATTAACCTTTGATGTTATTTCTTTGCTTTTTAATTTTGCTTTGTCTTTTATGTAAAAATATATCTTTGCAATTCATCAAATGCATTCAGAGGCAGCTTTATGAAAAGCATTGTTGATTCTTTTTCAGGCTTTTCTTTGTACTATCAATGTTACAAAATCTGCAAATTAAAGCACCGGCAAAGACAGCGCTGCTTTTGTGTGATTTTCTTATTCAGTGCAATTATTTCAATAATATTGCCAAATCACAGCTAAATGTTTTTATTAATAATAGCACACTAACGTAATAGCCTGCAGATAGGTCTTGTTTTAACTGCTTAAGCTCAGTGTTAGGTTACAGTGTTAGGTTAGTTAGTGTTAGTGTTACCAGTTAGTTAGTTAGTGTTAGTGTTACCAACTAACTAACTAGTGTTAGTTAGTTAGTGTTACCAGTGTTAGGTTACAGGTTTATTTTTCTTACTGCATTCAGAATGTCTTACTGCGTGTGAAATAAACAAAGACTTAGTTAATAAATAAAGACATGTTTACAACAAAGACTGTGTTAAAATATTCAGTAAGATTCTGACAGGCTTCATGGCATTCGGCTTTTTTACACAATGACAACAAAACATTTAACAAGTAAATCTAAACAGGTTCATATTAGAGTTAGTTCTCATACTGTGCTCAGCTTCTTGGGTGTTTGTGTGTGTGTGTGTTATGTAGTTGAATAACACCTTTCTCTATACGTTTGGCCACCATCGTTAAAATGACGTCTACGGTATTTGTACATTTTTGCAGCCTGCTATGAGATGAACTGCAGTTTTGACACTTCCATGTTGGCTTCATTTTTCAGTCTTGTGGATGCTTGATAACTGTCCCTCAATCCTAACAAACAGGCTTGAAAAAGAATCAAGAAAAAATTAAATAGTAAAAATAAAATAAAATAAAAATAAAATACCAGCTTTGTGGTGCATTAACTTTTAAATATAAACCATCCTTTAATGTTAATATGTAACATCAAAGACCCTTTTAAGCCTTCTTTAAAAGAACTAATAAAGCTTTTTTGAGCTTTCTTTTCCTTTACAGAGCATCGTCTCTACAAAGGGATCTCATCTTTAAATACTTTAAAATAAATAAATACAAAAATGTGTGAATGCAATTTGTTAAGTATAGACCGATTACACTTGCAGACGTGACTCCTACTTGCACATATAAATAGCACAGATACCAGCAGCTTTAGCCTGTTACCATTAAGCAGTCAGGGCAGGCGGTAACCTCTGTGCTGCAGGCTTTGAAAAAGACTGGGTTTCAAGGGCTACAATTGTGTGTATTCAAGGTCCATCAAAGCTTTTGCACCGTATAGAGTAGCAGCATGCATCAAGCGTGCACACTCTGTGTTGTCCTCGGTGCTGACAGTCATAACTTCAGAATCTAAAACATGAGGCGATGTGTTGCCACTGAAGCAACCTCCCCCATGGGAAGTCCCTGCAGGGACCAAGAAGCTTTTGAAGAATTCAAATTGTCTTCCTGTTTCAACCAGAGGGACCAGGGTCCAAATGAAGCTCTAGGGACATTGTTTTACCCCAAGAAAGTCCCTGATCATGTGGCAGTATTTGAAGGATCAGGAACCTTCCCCGCTAGGGCTTGTAATGTTGAATATTTCTAGGCAACTTCCCACTATATGATTTTGGAGCTAGCGTGAGATGGCACAGAACGCAACAGATGCCTAAAGGACCGTTTCAGCATTGGTGTTTGCGCTGTGGTGCAGGAGTCAGCTAAACTGGGATGGAGTGTTATCTCAGCCTACTGCAGATTTTATATTTCAAAGGTGGTGTGTTTTCATGTTTTAGGAACTGTTGGTGGCTATACAGACATGTATACCATTACACAGATTTACTTTGGTACATTTTAATTTATGGCTATATTTAGACTTCACAACACAAGTACTGCTCGCCCTGCTTGTCTTAAAGGAGTGCCACAGGAATATGTAGAATAAGTACCTTTTAAAAATATATTTGCATTGCTGAACAATAACGAGCAGACCAATAAATGAAGAGGTAAAACCAGAAGCCTGAAGAGTCTGCCAGTGCACTTCCAGATTCATACAACATTACCATATGTTTTGGTTTTGATAAATCTGTGGAATTAAAATCCCTATTCCAGACTCTTAAGTGGATGGTTACACAAATCAAAGAGTCAGTAATAAATAATCGAATTATTTTATGCAATCTGATCAGGGATGCAAGACAATACAGAAGAAAAAAGATAAGAAAACAGGAATTTATTTACAAAAGCAGTTCTCACAGAATGCAACATTTAAATGTTAAACTTTATGGAATTAAATGGATATTTAGAGAATGGTACAAATGATGAATTTGACCTGCATAGTTTGCCTCTTCATAACAGTGGGGGTGAGTTTTGTAATCTACCTGGTGAGCTACCTGGAAAGCATCTGCTTGACACAATTCTGCTTCATGCCATTGAAGTGGACGTCTTTCCACTGTTGGACCCTTTTTCATGGAATACGTGACAAAGATTATTGCTCGTACAAACCATCCAAGAAGTTTTTCAGTTAATGTGGTGAAATTCTCATATTTTCATAATACATTATTTAGTAAATAGTAATGTAATTAGTGCTAACTACATCTGATATGTAACTTCATAACCAACCTAAGTGGTATTAGCTGATAAAAATAAGCACAGTCACAGCAACATGTGGGTTGTCCACTGAAAATTTCATTGGTTCAGATTAAATCCATTTTAAATCAGTAAACAGTGTGTATTATTAAGAGTAACTATACTCATGTTTCTTTGAAATGGGTGATGGTCTAATATCATTTATAAAATCTCTTTGTTTGCCCACAAACTCCTCCTACAATCAGAAACAAGCACATGAGCTCTATGGTGGAGGTAAGATGAGGAGCTGAGCAAATAAAATTGGCACACAGGTATATTTTAGGACTGTGAAGGGTCCAACCTGTATCAGAGGTGATGGTGGTGATGATATGTATTGTATTGTATATGGTTGTGTTGCCTAGTAACAAGTTATTAATCCAAATCTAAAACTTAATATGATACAATGCTTTTTGAAGCATTTTTTCATTTTCATTTCATAACAATAGCATTTAGCTAAAATTTAAATGGCGCACGATACATCATCATGTTTACTGGTAACCAACCACAATGGACTAAAATCACAGACCAAATGATACTGTCGAATGGGTATATTAGTATACGTAACTGACCATACATAAACGATGACGGGTTTACTGCTTATCTTTGTCAGAATCAGCGGATTTACTAGAGTGATAAACTCCTTCCTCTCAGACTGTGCAGATATTAAAAAAAACCCACACAGTAAAGAAAATGAGTCCAGTCCAGACAAATACTTTGACACAGAGTTCATTACACAGTACAGTACTGTTATGTATAATAAAGGAAAGTACATCAAAGTGCTGAGATCTATACCTTTATCCTCAATTTCTTGCTATCAAACAATGACCCCTTTACCAGCAGCCATTATTCAGACTCACTCCCATTTCCAAAACAGGTCATCTTAGTTCTTCAACTTGACAGTCTCCTGCTGGTCTGGCTTATCCACACCCCATTCCTTCCTCCTTCCTTTGCTCTTAGAAGAAAAGAGACAGAGACGAGGGGATTTGCCTCACGGTAGGTAGCTGTTTTATGTGTAGCATATGAAAAAAGAGTTTTTTTGGTGAGGCTTGGCAAAGAGAGCCAGGAGCCCACTTGACGAGCAGCGGGTCTTAGAGCTGGATGATTTGTTTGGAGAAGCCCTCTCCAACCAAAAGGGGGATTAACTGCACACAGGTTCCCATGGAACCACAGCGAGATGGAGAGGGTTTGTAGAGGTCGCCACACCCCCACTTGACTAGATATGCATGCATGCATGTACACACACGTGAACAAAAACATAGATATGAACAGCATGCAAGACTTTGCACCTGTCCTCAAAGTACATTCCCATGGGCACAGAAACAGTAAGTAAGTAGGTGGGTCTTGTCTAGGCTGGTTTGCTGTTTACTTCACAACCTCTGGTCCTTCTTAACTCGCAGCGCAGGATTTAATATCTGGTCGAGCTATAGTTAACCACAGTTAAACTTAGGATGGTAAAATAAATATCCTGAAATGCACAAGTAAGTATAATCAATTTCTCTTTATAGCTAAAATAAATCATCTTGCTTCTGAAGGCTGTTGTATTCGCCTCTTGTGTGAGATTTTAGGTCCCAGTAGGAATTCATCAGGGAAAATAGAGATAGAATTACCTCAACTAAAGAGGTTATGTACCTAGTTTGATTTATGTGTTTGTTAGTTTGTTTCACACTGTTGAAAACAAATTTGTGAGAAAATTCTAAAAGAATTGGAGTTTTTGGTTTTTTTCTATTTGTATCCTGTATCAGGGATTTTGAAGAGACATTTTGCTTCATATTTTCATAAATACATCTCAAATTACAGTACAAAAAATTGGGAGAAGTTGTCTCCATGTTCTCTAGAAAATACCACAAATCATTCTGGAGCCAGGGAATCAGTTCATGGACAGTGTGAATGGATGTTTTATGCAATATAAAGCTGCTCTTGCTGATAAGCTGCTTCAGGTTTTATCATTATCCATCAATTTTTTAACTGCTTCTTCAACATAGGCGTCGAGGTCTATTCCAGCTATTCCAGCTAGAAGGTAGACATAGACAAACTGCCTTTCCACTGCAGGGGAACTGACAACCATCACATCCACACTTATAGTCAGCTTTTGAATCACATGCATGTATTTGTAATGTGGGAGCACTCGGGAAGTGCAAGCAGGCCAAAGAAGACAAGTTAACTTTACACAGAAAGACCCTAACCAACCAGGAAGTTTGAAACAAGAAATCTCGTCACTGTGCTGCTGCATGGTGCTTTGGTGAATTCTTCCTCAGACTGTAGTGGCTTACTGGTCCTCTTAGGTTTTACTTAGTACATCAGTGATGCATCACACTATGGTATGATAAGTCAAAATGCCTGGTGTGGTTTTTGTTTGTTTGGTTTTCTTTTTAGAAAAAAGCAAAATGTTTCTTTATATCCAGACTACGGCCACCATGAGCTGTGATCTCCAGCATGCCCAAGAAGAATTCAAGCAAAAAAACAAAAGATGAATTAGTTGGTTTCAAAAACTTAGAGCTTGTGACCGAACTCTAGATCTCAGATGTCCTTTGTAATTCTAAATGTAATGTCTCTGTTTACAGTATTTTATGGCCCACACAGAGAAGCACAACAAAATTTTTAACATACTGCATACTCAGGTGATAAAAATATTGCAGATGATCTCTTGTTCTTGAAATCACTTGGTCAGCAGAAGTGAAACAGTGGTGAGAGCTGTGCTCTTCTGAGTGGGACGAGTGTAGAAGCAGTGTTCTCACAGCCTGTTTGCAGTAAGATGAGGAGGTCACCGATGGTCCATGCTGGTGCTGAGCTGCTGCCATCTGCTGGTGTCAAATATATTTTCATTGTTTATGTACCAAGAATCTGAAGTAAATGTTTGGTACATTATCTTTTTGCATTTAAATTTAATTTCTTTCAAAAAATAATAATTAGGGCAAATAAGTTTTATAGTTTTGCTGGAAGATTTAATCAGATAGCACCCCAAGAAGGAGTGGTGTTGGTCTTAAACTTACTGCTGTGTAAGCTTATCAAAAAAATATACTTCATATATTATATTTAGATAAAATTCATTCTGTATTTCAAATTTAATGTAACTTAAATGTTTTATTTTAAATTCTTTTTAAAGTACTTTGATTAATCCGGTTAACTCAGTTAAAGCCAGTTAAAGCATGCCCTGTGTCTAACAAAGACAACATGTTAATACCATCGGTTTATGAAGCCAGCATTTTCCCAGTTGAGTTGGATTTCTTTCAACTAAGAAAAAGTATATTTTAAAATTATTTCCATTTTTATGAAAATAAATAACCATGATTTACTTTAACATGTGTTAAAGACACAGAGCTACTTTCCAGTATGTCTGTTTTTTAAACTTATAAAAAAAAGTAAAGTAAGTTGGGAGTTAAAATCATTTGATTATATGTTAACTATTTGAATGAGTTAGTTTTACTTGTGAATTTATTATTTATTTATTCATCTTATACTGTTGTAAGCTAAAGACAATCCCCTATATACAAGGGAAAGTGGGGAAGAAGAACGTCCAGGAAACCATGGTTAGGGAGGTCAGCCATCTGCTGCCACTGGTTGGATAATCATAATTTGACAAAATGATCTTATTCAGTTCAATTCAATTTCATATTATTATAAAATGATAAAATAATTTTCTCGTGCCAAATAACAACAACAGTTGCCTTAAGGCACTTTATATTGTAAGCTAAAGAAATGACACTGAGAAAACAGAGAAAAACCCAACAATCATATGACCCCCTATGTGCAAGCACTTTGGTGACTGTGGGAAGGAAAAAAGTCCCTTTTAACAGGAAGAAACCTCCAGCAGAGCCAGGCTCAGGGAGGAGTGGCCATCTGCTGGTCTGCTGCTTGGTTGGGGCTGAAAGGAAAAAGACACAGACACGCTGTGGAAGAGAACCAGAGATTAATAATAACTAACTTAATCTTAACTGTTTCTAAGTTTTAAAACTCATATTTTTAAGTTTTTGAATTGACTCTAAGACAATACCAAATTAAAAGGAATTTATGAGAACATACATATTTATTTTAAGCACAAACTCATCAAATTGTCTGTAGATTTAACCTCTACAGATTTTATTTACTGAAATAAAATTAATCTAAACAGAGAAATAATAAATGAATAAAAATAATTTTTTGTTGCCAGATGCAACTAACATGAACTCCCAGGTTTGATTAATAGTACAATTAGACTGAAAATAAAAAGCTTCATTCATTCATTTCCGTGCGTGGAAATGAATGAATGAATACTGTCAGTTCTGTGTAACGGAGGGCAAACCTTCAGTAACGTACACATTGGTGGTTTGGAGATTAAAGTCAACTGTCACAGAAACAGATTCATCACCGTGGCAGCTGAAGTGTGAGCTAACTTTATTAATGTGCTCTCCAGACAATGATGACGTCTGTATTTCACACAAACCCTCATTATGTGACATGCAGCACATGTGGGTATATGACTGAATTAGTGTAGCTTGCAAGCTCCATGCTGGTGGACCCCCATGGTGATATCACTCATAAACCAGCTGCTGCGGCTACCGCCCCTGCTATTAGACTCACCCAGTTGTTGTGACCGTCCATGGTAACCTGGGAAATCAAAGCTCCCTTTTATCTCCCAGTACCACCCCAGTGGTGAAGCCTGAACAACTGGTAGCACTACTGTCAGCACCTCGCTTTATTTGCCATGGACTGCTCAGTTCAGCTCAGCCTTGTGGCAAACATAGCACAGATTAGCATGCCAGCAGTTCTCTTCCCAAACATCTCTGACAGCATTAGCACATGCTCAGTGTAGGGCGTACGTGAGAGCCAGCTGTCAAGTGGAGGGAATTCCTAGTGCTTCAATGAAGGTCGCTCCCACCATTCAAAGTAATGGTGCTCTGCCAGGACTCCCACGCAAGGTGTTAACTTGGTATCGCTCACAGTTTAGCTTGGATGTCCTGGCATTTCTAAGAGAGACTTAATTGCTGCTTTACATTTACACAGCAGGGCTACAGTGTGCGATCGGCACCTGTCGCACCACACAGGGGGGTCGCAGCAAAGGCATCTGCAGCTTTATTTAAGGAAAAGCAGCAAACACTAAAGGGTAGATTTAAAAAAAAAATCAGCTAAGTGCTGATAAATAAATATTACTCCTAATAACCCATATGGAAAAGAAATAGTAAAAACTTATATGATTTACTCATGAAAGTGGCCACTTTCTCATTACTTTCATATATTGTTTTAGTAAGTATCCAAAACATATACGTTTCATTATATAATTTTTCAAGGGATCTTATATCTGTTTTCACTCTTGTATGCTTTTCATACAAGTTTCACACAAGACAGATACAAACTTTATAAGATTTATATATATCTTTTCCATATGGGAACAAAGCACAACTGAGAGCATCGTCTGCACAAAACAGCAGACACTGCTGAATCTTTAACCTGCCTCAGTTAGTTTTTTGAAACACTAGCTACCCTGGATTAGTGTTGGGTTGTGTTGATTTGTCCAATATATCACTGAGGATAAAATTGCTAATCACAAATGTGTCTTTTGTTGGATTCTGTACTTTCAAAGGTGACAATCTTTACTTTGCATGCAAATCCAAAAAAACAAAGCTCGTGTGGTATGTTAGGGTGTGAATAGAGTGGGGGGGCCTTTGGACAAATTCAACAATTCACGCTGATTTTAATTAAAGCCAACAGGGTACTGCATGCAACATTAAAGGCACAAAACACACAGGGCTACGTTTCAGACAAGTCGTCCTCTCTGTATTTTTCTCCTTTGTCACTCTTTCTAGTCCTCCCACCCTTGGTTGCCCCCTCCTTCACTTTAATCCAGTGGCAGAATTTCACTCGACAAGTGATCAAAGACCAGTAGCACGATGCCAGGTGCGGCTGTAGCTTCAACTGTTGACAACCACCTAGCAATTTTTCCCCCCTTCCTTTTTCTCTTCTCAGAAACCTAAACAAAGCTGGGCGAACTGCTGTGTGTGTTTGAGTCTGAGAAAAACAGTTTCTCCTTTTTTTTAAGACTTTATTCGATTTTTTTTCCAGAAGGAGAAGAAGAAATGTTTTTTTTCTTTCTTTTTGACGGTGATCTGTATTACCTAGTCTCCTGTCCCCCTCAGTGCACGGTGTGGTGGCCGGTTTGAGGAGTTCTGTGACAGTAAATTACAGCACTCTTGAGACAGACGAGCAGCAGGAGTTGAGGTACAGAGAGAGGATGCACGGCGGGGATTAGGCTTTATTAAGACTCAGCCACCACTCATAGGCACAACAACACAACATGCAGGTGTGTGTGTGAGCGAATAAGTGAAGGATATACAGCTCAAAGCATCTTTCTCAACCTATAGGTGGTCGGCAGTGAAAAAAGATACACATCAGCTCTAATAGGGATCTCATGTCTGAAAGTGTTCACTACTTTCTTGAAGAATGTTTCCAAACTGTACTGTTACATTGCTCACCAACATATACTGACAGTATATATGGAGTATATGGTGATTTCTCATTATGTTTAGGCCTGTAAAGGATTTGTGTGTTCTGTTAGCAATTTTTACTTTTATTTTGTTTAAGTCTCATAATATTTAAAATTGTGAAGAAGAAGAAAAAGAAAATTACGAGTTTTCATAAACACAAAGCAATAATTGTGACTGAAATAACTATTGTAAATATAAACTCTATTGTTTTACATTTTACTCATTAAACAGAAATAATGGGTAATTTTCAAGAAATCAAATAACTTAAAGTCAGTATTTTGAGCATAAATATTATTTTTGAGTGTATAAGACACAAACCATCACAGATGGGAGCCAATAATGCAACAATCCCATATGAGAAAAAAAAAATCAATATAAGCACAAACATCTGTTGGCTGTCAAATCTGTCTGTGATAAAATGCTGTTGGTGCAAACGGTGTAACATTATTACAGCAATACTGTACTGCAATAAGAAATATTCTAACTAGAATGGATGGAAGAAGCCTGGCTGACAATCTGGGTGGAGAAAAAGGTTCATCCCAAAGCAACAAAAAGGAAAATGCCTCAGACCCTTCATGTGATAACTGCTATGGCCATGAAGATGGCTTGGGATGAACTGTGATGCATGAGTATAAAACATTTGCACTTTTTCAGCAACGCTGCAAAGACTTTTCCAAACAATGTTTCATTTTCTTGATGAAAAAAGAGTACTGCACGGTGCTGCTGGATGATTCCTTTTGATTAAATTTAGATTTTGAAATTCTACAATTCCTTTTTTAAAAACTGCTTCAAATTCAACCACACAAAGGTATCCCACTCTGTAACAACATTAAAAAACTGCTGATGTGTATCACAAAGTCTGCTCTTAATCTGCTGTTAACATGCTTTGTGATTTGTAGAGAACCTTTGGATGCAGAAATTAAAAGTATTTTTAGGTGCTGCATATATTGTGGAAAAGAAATGCCGAAGAGGATCTCTTATCTGAACGTCCTGTTTTGAGCTCAAATTTACAAGAATTTCACTGAGACGTACATGGTGGGTATACAAATTAGAGTCTCCCAGGAGAGACTAGAGGTCGGATATGGACACAATTTGCAAGTCCAAATCCCATACTTGAAATAACTCTGTTATAACTTGACTCTGATGAAGCTCTGAGTTGCCCTTTGCCCTTTTTGATCAATATGCATACGTTTGTGAATGAGCCAACACTGCATATATTTTCATATTAAAACTTTCTTCATGTGTGTGTGGGTGGATATGGGGACTTACTGACAGGTGGGAAAGCAAGCGAAGCAATGTCAGGCTCCAGCTGTCGTGAAACGCCTCCCAAACACTCTTTAACACATCATCCACCCCCCTTCCCCCATCTTTGCTCTCATGCCTTAACTATCCTCTCTTGTCCGAGCACTGCTGCGTCCAGCTGGAAGCTTTGAACTGGTCCAAACACACACACACACACACACACACACACACACACACACACACACACACACACACACACACACAC
>NW_005187476.1:1397187-1443501 GCF_000239375.1 Pundamilia nyererei | reverse complement strand
CACACACACACACACACATGGATTGAAAAAAAGTAGTAGAGATCTGTTCAGACTGATCAAAAGATTAAAAGAGTGACTAAAGAAGACATTTATTTCAAAGCCTATTCCACTATTTCATGAACAGTAAGAGAGTTGTAGACAGAGATTTGTATCTGTGATGATTAGAACTGTCATTTAGTGGTCTGGGGTAAATCTCAGCATTTGCTTCTTAGTCACCACCATGTAGATTTTTTTTGAACTAGTAGTGACCATATTTAGATGAATGAGTGGACTCCCCGAGCTTGATTAGCAGGCTGCTTCCATGTTTTATAAGATTGTCCCGATGCCTGCAAATTAGCCCCAATTAATGGAGGGCTGCTACATTCACATCCACCTACCAGTCAACGCAGTGTTATGTTAAAACTCTATAAAGTTTAAAAGTGAAGGAGTTACAAGTAATAAACCTCCTGTGTAGTTGTTAAAAACAAGGCAATAGTTTATACTCAATCAAACTCAATCAAACAAATACAGCTGAACCTAGCATTCCTGATGACTCACACAATTTGCACAGTGAGTTTCACTTTCTTCACCCGGGACAAACGTTTCTGGTACCAAAGTGCAAAGCAAAGAGGTTTAAAAACAGCTTTGCTCCAGCATCCATCACGCCGATGAACAATTTATGTCTATATTGTTTTATCGGTAACACGATGATGTGCTTTCATGTGAGGTTGGTTGATTCATGACTGCAGAACAAATCAATTGATCTGATCGAGAAATCGAATACAGACCAGGCTGTAACGTTTATTTTTTTTTGCCTACGTTTTTAGGGATTTACTCTCTGTCGGAACTAACCTCAAGTAGCCATTAGTACAATAGCAATTTTTTCTGTGTTGGCTTCACTTTTCAGCCCCAAGTGTTGCAGTTTGAGTGGCAAGGATTAGCTGTGACAGAGGCGTCTTCATTAAAAGTCACAAGTTTGCAGCACCTCTTGACGCCATCTCTTTTCTTGAAAAATGAAGGGTGGACTACTTCCAGCAGAGCAACTGTTGGTGCTGGAAATAAATTGTCTGTTCCTGCATCGTCTAGTATGAGCATATATAATTACTACAGACACAGAGATGGTCAGCATCTAGGCTTACCACAACACAGGCCTTAGAATGAGCCTCATCATTTTTAAATATCTTTGCTGACTGACAATTTAATGGAGGCTGCCGGAGCTGTTTGACCCAGTAAAAATAGGGTTGAAAGAAACCCGGAAACTTATTTTCGGAGCAGTTGAAGAAGTCTTGTGCCGCATATGAAAGAAAAGGTTACCCGAGTTGGTTTAAAGTGAAAGAAAAGGCGATACGCAAGTACTGAAGGTTCTGTTGTCCTTTTGAGAAAATCACTTGTTTTCTCCCTTTGAAGAATTGGTTATGAGAGTAAATCTGACAGAAAATTATCTGACTAAAACAATATAACTCCAACACGCTGAGCGACTGGAACAGTGATGATCACATTAAAGAAAATCAAGCAAAAATATTCAGCCAATTCCTTTCAAGTTGATATGAAAATGGATTGTTGCGAAAAAGAAAAAAGGGGGCCAAAGAAGTCTTTTCTGGCTGTTAAATTGGATGTGCATATGACAAATTTCAAAGGCTGTCAAAATAAAAAAAAATGGAGGGGGGGAGAAGAAGAAAGGGCTGGAAAAAAATACATTTACATCATAAATGCACAGGTTCCCTTTCAATAGGCCTCTTCAAAACTCTGTCAGGCTTTTAATGGTAGGCAAGTTCAAAGTGGCACTAGACTCCCACTGCTTCCACAGATAGAAGTAGAACAGTGTGTGTGAGACCGCATCCCTATGTGGACACACACACACACAGTGTAGCATGTGAACTATTACCTCTTCTGTCCAAAGTCCTCACACCAAACCCTATTGTGTGTGTGTTTGTGCATGCACTTGAGTGTACAAGCGTGCGTGTGACTGACAGGTGTATACGGAGAACTGATAGCGGGAATTCTTCCTCTTCCTCCGCTCTACCTCTTTGATCCACCCATCTCCCTTTCTGCTTTCTTCCATCCACTTTTCTTTCTCTTTTTCTGCATTTCTTCCGCTTCGCTCCTGGTTTGTCCTAAACTGTTGGCGAGAGATTGCTCGAAATGGTATCTCGGGGAGCATTGCAGACATTCTGAAAGCGCTCCGGATCCCGGTACCAGCCAGCCCCAGCCAACCAGCCATGCCCCACGGTGATATCCCTGCATCAAAGCCACAAATCTTCCCCTCTTTCTTTGCCTCCCTCCCCTTTTCTCTGTCTCTTTTTCTACGGTGGCACTTCCAGCAGCTTCGAATGTTTAAACTTCATATATCAGCCTCATTACGGAGCCTCAAAGCCTTCCATCGATTCTAAAGGCGCTCATTTGAATTTTTAATCACACGTATGTACGAGTGCTGCGCTCAGCAACTATCCGACGCAAGCATGCACATACACACCCTCGCGCTCTCATCTCCGCTCCTTCAGCTCTTTCAAAGTGCTCTGCCTCTGAAGTTTTGGAGTTCAAACTTCCACTTAGAAAAAGTCTCAGTTAATATTGCTCCGATGAGTTTGAATTTAGAGCGATAACTGTGGGCACACAGTTCAGGCTCCATTGTGGGCACGGTCGCATTGCTTGTGGGCGGCAGGGTGCTTGACTTGAGTTAACACAGGTGCTTCTTTAGACTTACTTTCCTCTTTGATGTCAAATATGTAGTTCGAGCGTAGAGAATATTATATAAAAAATATACAGTTATACATCACTCGGTCCTCTTGGTGCACATACTGTAGCTATGTAGGGCCTTCTCACGCTCAGTTACAATGTGCATACAAAGTCCTGGCTAAGCTACAGAGAGACTTTGTCACTCAAGCAATAACAGGGAAAGGGAGAAAGAATCCTTTAGATCTTCCTGCAAGAAGTACACCTTTGAATCTGAATTTCCTTGCAGAAAAAAGCACTTTGAAAATCTAATGCATAAACATTATCTTCTTTCCCCCCACTTCCACCCCTCTTCTACTTCTTCCTCCCTCCATTCCCTCCCTTCACCTAAAGCGCACAAGCTTCTGAGCGACTTTGGAATAACTTCCCTTTTTTTAGAGTCCTCAGTAACTTAAATAAGAGGCGGTCGGGGATTTGGATATTGTTACGTCTCATCAAAGGCAGAGATCTTCAGCTATCCTCCCTTGCCTGTTCGCTTGTTATCTGTCAACGCCCAGTCTTCAAGAAAGATGCTTCTCCTCAAGACTGATGTACTGTAATTTGATATATCCCCACCCCCACTCCCCACTCCACCTCCCCTACTTTTTTGAAAAAAATCTTTGTTAGGGCACAAACTAGCTCAGGGGAGCACAGACGAAGACGTTAGCACTGGTTCAATCAGTTAGTTATTGTTTTTTTAATGACAAAAGTAACTAAAAAATACAAAAACCCCTGCAGTTGGTTTCTTTACGTGCTGAATACTCTCACAAACGTGGTCTGTTTTCACAAAAATATGAAATTATTTTGTTTAAAGGTTAAATATCTAATTTCCACGTGCCTTAAAAGGTTCAAAGCCATATTTCAGAACCAAATTGTAGAGCTTCATGCTTTGCAGAAAGGCAAAAGCAGAGAGAAATGGGACTTTTGTGGCTACATGGTTCACATATTTCAAGCAACATGGAAGATTTATGGCATGTGATTCAACAAAAAAAAGACTGCACTTACAATCTTCAGCTAGGTCAAAAGATATTTCTTGATGTGCCTTTTGACAGCCAGTCGCTGCTATCTGCGCTGTTTACCTTCACACAGCGGGCAGCAGACAGCAAAGCGTGTGCCTTCCTGCTGTCGGCGGTGTCGGCTCGAATGCCGCTCGCAGTCCGGAGCGTCATCAGAAGTTCAATGGATCATAATGAAAAGCTTCAAGCTAGCACAAAATCAAACAGGGATTCTATTTATTGAAACCCATGTGGGGACTCCGTCTCATTGGCTTATAAGTAGTGAGTATGATTTAGTGAATGCTACCCATATGTTACCCCCCCCTACCCACGAACCCATCACATGCTCTTTTTTCCATTCCACAAAACCCCTGAACCCCCCCTCCCCATCACTTCTACCCCCTTCCTTTCTCCCCTTGCACCTGCTGCTGTGAACAGCAGGATCCCAGTGTGTGATTCTGTTCATCCCTCGCTTTTCTCCCCTGCGCTCACCACTCCATCCCTCCATCCCTTTCTTTCATGTGTGCTCTGCTGTCAAGCCCAGCTGGATCAGGCCTGCCAGTCTAGTCAGATGCAGTCTTTGTTGGTGTTGAAACAGGCAGTGCTAAACCCATGTCTTGCAAGGCCTTTTATGTCTGTAGCATTTATGTAAGATATTAGCATTTATGTTAAAATGATACTCACAGGGTGCATAATAGACATATTTTCATTTCTTTTTTATTTATGATAAATGGCAAGTTTGGACTGAGAAAAAAATCTTTCTGTACAGTCTTTAAGGGAAGTATCACACAGGTCAGTGTTTTTGCTGAATCAAATTTCCTGAGTCGCGCAACTAACAGAAACTTTTTATTCAAAGCTGCTTTAGTGCGCTGTAGACATGTAGGTCAGCAACACCTAGCTGTGAAAAGTTTTAGGGACTATTTTCCATGAAACTACATCCATTTGTTGTATCATTGTGTGTAAGGAAGTTGGTGCCTACCCATGAGGAAATCATGGCAAGCACAGTATACTTTGTTTTTTGGATGATAAAAAAGGTACAGTCAGTTGTTTGTTTAGTTTATTCAAAGAGAAAAATGTATTCCTGAATATACAATTGGTTAATGTGTAATTAGATTTTCCAGTTTGTGGGAACCGCTGTGTTGCCCCACCATCTTAAATACAGTGACCGTGATGGACACCTCATCTCATTTTGTGTATGTGGCTAGAGCCATAAAACATCATCCTGTTCCTTTTTGACTCAACCCTCGTCTCTTAATCTGAAGTCAGGGTTCCAACACACACAAAAATCTGCATAAGAATGCTTATTTGTTTCTGATATTGTCACATAGTGGCAGCCAATGAGACATGCAACCCTTCCATTTTCAGATAACGAGTTAGCTAAACTGCTGGTTATAAGCTAACACTATGCCAGCAAATGTTAGCTGCTATTTAGTGTCCTAAAAATCCCACTTTCTCTTTGATAAACAGTTTGATTACATTCTCTCATCATATAAGAGTTTATTCCCGAAATGTCCAACTATGTTAGAGGTGCTTCACTAATACTGGGTAACAGCAGCTAACAATGGTAACAACAGCAATGCTTACCAACAGAATAGTTCAGGATATCCTCAACAACTCACCTTAGTACATATCTATCATCAGCCAGAACTGAGATTCACTGATTTATCAAGTTGTATCAGATTTCTTTTTACAAAGTTTTACAGCCTCCTCCTGAGATGTGGATACTTCTCACCCAGCATATTGACAACTGAGGTAAACAGCCTACACAGACAGGGAAAAACTCAGATCCAATCTGGACACACCTCTGGGTACACTCACCTAGGTGAATGGTGGACAGATTGTTTGAAAGGCGACCGGGATACAAGCTTAAAATACCATAAAATATTTGATTTACATATATCTGTAATTTATTCCAAAGTTATTGCTAAGTGTTGATATTATTAACATATGTTACAAAACAGTGTGTACAAATTTTGTACAGAAGTAGAAACACACTGGCTGGTCGCGGCTGTTATGAGGTTATGATCTTGGCTGGTTAAAACATTGTTTGTCATATAGCGGCCGCGGTAGCTAAGAGGATACACTTGAAAGTTGACCAAAATCTGCAATCTACTGACATCTAGTGGTGACATTTAAACACTGTAACTTCAGGGTTACGGTTCTGTAAACAGCCAAGATTTTAAAGATTCTCCATCAATGTGTTTTTCCATCTATTCCTACTGTAAACGGAATGCTGCATAAACCGTCCAAAAATTCTATGCTCCAGTTTTTGGTGAGTAAAATCTTAGTAGGTGATTTTTCTTACGTATCACTATAGGTATCTGTGATATTGCGTTGCATTCATATAGTCAGGAATAGCTGATAATTTAACACATTAACCTCATGTCCAAATACGGTAACTTCAGGCTGCTGAAAAACCAAGATGGCAGTAATGCATCGCAGTGGTTAGTCCATCGTTTATATACAGTCTCTGGATGTTCCGTCTTTAACACACTTTCCCACCTGATTTAAAAACGTTACACTCATACATGCACGTTAGTAGATGCTTACACACACACACAATCTCCTTTCAAACTTTGTCTTAATTCCTTGAAAACACCTGCCACTTTCTTGATGTTAAATTAACATGGGGGGGAAAAAGGAGAAAAAAAAACATCAAAGATGAACACTTCAGCAATCAGCTATCACTCAATTAGTGCTCAACAATTTTTTGTCTAATGCACTGCAGAAGGAACGCGTGGAGAATGTTGAAGAGAGGAAGAAACCTCTTTGAAAAATCATATTTTTTCCTTTATTGCTTCATCTCATAGCAAAACAATTTCTTCCTATTATCCTCCCAGTAGGTGGTCCACTGTCCTGTAAAGGGGTACGGTAATGCTTTATAGGCAGAGAGGAGAAGATTCCTTTTTTCTTTGCACCTTGTACCCCGGATACATTAAACAGAATCAAAGACGACATTTACATACCATTTGTGTTTCATGTTTGAGGAGTTTAGACAGAAACAGCTCTCATCCTGTGTGAAAGTAGGGATGTTTTGACTTTCTGAACTTTTTGCAGAGAGATAGAGAGAGGCGGGAGGGATGATTGAAGGACAGAGGAGGAGGAAGGGAGATGAAGAGTGAAATAACTCTCAAAGTTTTTCGCTACAATTTTCTTTTGTCATCTTGTCACCGCTTCTCCTCCCTCTTATCCAACTATAGAGTGAACATGTCATAAATTAGTGACAAAAGCCTTTGAATGTGATTTTCTCTTTTTCTTTCTAATCATTTGTAATCTAACAGAGCTGAGCATTCTTCATGTCTAGTACAGTCACATTAGCAGTATCTTTATCTGACTAATGTCTGAGTTGGCGTTAACAATTACAGGAAGCCTACAAAATTAGAGCAGCATGCAACTGAGCTTTGACCTCAGTATATGCATGTGATTGGTCTGCGCTAGTGTCTGGTCATATTACCAGTGACCTGCAGCGTCGTCCAGCTGCACATGAAGCTCTTTTTTGGATTCATTTTGATCAAACAAAATTTACAGGAGAAGATTTCTAGGTTTCCTCATGAATCTCGATTTGTCTCTTGTGACGTGCTCACTCCTCATCTTGCTTTGCACCTAAGCTGCTCTGGTGTTGTTTCAAAGCCTGCCATTTATGAGCTGGCGCTGTACATTCTCCATATGGAGTGACTGTTCTGCTTATATCCCTCCAGCTGTTTGGGGATGGACTTTCATCCACAGACAGTCGCAAAGGAGATCCCTTTAGTCCATAAGTGACCTGCTATACAGTTGAAAGCGCGGTGCCGCAGTGTTTCATCTTTAAATGTTCACTTGACAGATGAGGTGGTGGTATTGTACCCTCCTCCCATACATACATGCGTTTTTTTAAATGTCTGCATTATTCACAAAGTGACGTTTAGAAGATAGTAATGATGATAGCAGCTCTGTAACATTCTGTTTTATTTCTTTACAGATATAGTGATTTCAACCTTATTTGAAGTCACTGTTAATATTTATACTATTAATACTGGGAATATGTTACTAAATGGTACTACTAAGTAGTACCAAGGGGGCAATTTTCACTAGCTGACTGACCAGGTTTCCACCCTTGGTGTGTCTCAAGATGTGCAAAAAAGCCCCTTAACCCAAACTCAACCCTCAGAGGAAGTCTGACATTTTGAATGTAAGATGTACTTTTGGTAGTGTTTTCAAAATCAAAACTTCTGATTTGCTGTCATTCATACTTTTGTCTATCTACACAAAACTTTACATGCTTCATCAGAATCAGAATCTGGAGATATCTACTGTATATGCGGGGAAATCAGCAACAGGCAATAAACAGTGTGTAATCTACATGAAATTTTCATTCATGTTTTACACAATAAAATGACATATATTTAGTTTATGTTCTAATAAACCATCCACGGGGCACAAGATGTCATGAGCAACTTGTTTGTGCAATAGCCAAATGAGAATTGAGGGTATAAGACATCTCATTGACTGCATGAAATGCCTCGAACGCACCACGCCCGACCCTCAGCACACTTTTACCGCAGCATGCCTCAACATGTGCCGAGACGCGAGGGCCCAATCATCGTTACTTGCAGCTTTAATTACACTTGCCATGACATCTCAAAATGTCAGTACATTGGAATTAATTGACTGAAATAAGCCTGGATAAGAACAGAAAGCTGGTTTACAGTCTTATGGTTAAGTTAAAACTTAACAAATGCGACTGTTGCTCACATCCAAATTGTTGTTTGGTGTTGTGGTTATTTTAGTCTGTGCTGTGGAGCTATGGTGTAGTTTACAGTGTTTATGTGGCAGTGTTAAAGTTTAGTTAGTAGTGAATGAGCAGCTACAAGTGTACAAATACATACATACACACACCATGGTATAATCAGGTTAATGAGACAACCCCTCGGCAGGTTGTGAGACTGAGTCAAATTCCAGTGCTGCTTTTATATCCTGGTCTGTCCATGGCCATATCTGTTGACATATGCACACAGGACTACTTTCTTCTTCTAGAAAATAAATGGAGGCAACTGCCTGCCATGTGAACTTGCACCTGCTGTGCATCCACTGTAACCTTGTCTCCTCTGTCCTCATATTGTTACATTAGTTTTCATTCATCATTGAGCTCACTACAAGCTCCTTTTCCACTCGCCACATTCCCCTCATTCGTTTCTCCCCCCACGTTCCCTTTCTCCTCTACGTTCCTGCACCTTTTTATCTTTTCCTCCCTCCATCCCTCCATTGCCCCCTCACGTTTAATGAAGTCTGCTCTTGTGTAATCTTACAGTGATCGGGCCCTCTCACCTCCCCTCTGTGACTCAGGTGTGTTCTCCAACAGAGAGCCATTGTTCTCAGGATCCTCTGCTGAAGCCTGCCTGGCACAAGCACACACCTGCAACCAACAATGATACCTTTATTCGCCTCACACACACACACGCACACACACACACACACACACACGTGTGAACTCTCAGACAACATGCCGACATGCAGAAGAACAAGCTCTCCCGCAACATATGAATGTTGAGGGTTTGAAATCACCTCTGGTTATCTACGGTGAAGGAATGAGGAAGAAAAAGTAGCTGGGTGAGGAGGGGTGAAGGAGGGGGAGAAAGAGAGAGAGAGAGGGGAGGAAAATGGCACAGATTACATAGCCAAGTTGTTGTTTGCACAAGCTGGTGTCATATTTGATTACATCGGACAGAGGATCAGCTGTGTTGGTGTACAGAAGAGGGGGGGAGGCAGGATCAGCGGTGCATGCTGGAGACATTGCACCCCACGGCGATGGGCAGTTAATGTTTAGTGCACAGTGACGGAAACATAACTCTATTTGCATTCACATGCTCTTAGGCGATGCGTCTCAAAAATCAAGGTGATCTCTGCTGCACAAAGGCACGGACGGGGTATTTCCAATACACCTGCTGCAGTTTATGTTTAGGGAAATGGCCAACTAATCCTTTTATTTCCCTGCAACTGCCACTGAAACCTGAAGTCACCTCTTGCCTTAGGGTGGAAAGAAGGGAAGGGAAGATCACAAGCAGAAAGGAAAGTAGAAGGGACAGAGTCAGGAAAGGGGGAAATATGGCTGAGATAAGGCAAGAAAAAATGTGACTATAATAGAAACAGAGAAAGGAGAGCTGGGGAAGACCTCTGTGGCTTGTAGATGAGATGTCATGCTAGAATCACCTGTTAACGGGTGCAGGCCTGCAGGCAGGCCTCTCAAGGTCTCAGATATCAGTGTTTGTAAGCATGTTTGTGAGAGAAAGACGGAGTCAGCTATCATTGCGATAGGATTTCAACTTACCGTGTACAGTAAATACGCCATCTTGCCCAAGGATCACACGCACAAACCAAGTAAACTCTGTCCACCCATCCCTTGGGTTAGATGGAGACTGTGTGAGCTGCAGGTTTCCTGTTATAGCTGCACATATTTACAATAACAGAATCAAAGTTGAGGGTGGGGGATTCAAGATGACAAATCCTTCCCATAACACAGTTATCATGTGTACACAGTGTGTGGCACAGTGGAGCTACAGTAGTTTCCAGTATGTGGGAATGTCTTGGTTTAAATTGGGAGATGTGCTTCATGCTTCAAACCAAAAGAGGTTCACAACCTCAGCTTTCCAGTTCCAGTTCTTTGCCTGAACTCCAATTTGCGGCAGCAAGACTGTAAAGTTGTGAAGTATTTTGAGAATAATCTAAGTGGGTTATATGCCTCTGTGACGTTGGAACATGGGGAAAGGGGTGGAATATGAGTGAAGGGGAGGTGTACGGGTTGGGGGGGTGGAGGGGTATAGGAGGCCTTTTGTAATTTTACATGTGACAGGAGCGAAGCGAGGGATGGAAATAGAACAATGGAAGAAATGCTGAGCTTCTGAGAAGGCCCTCAAAGACTTCCAACTCAGAGGCTGATAAAAGCCCTTCTACTTCATATCCCAGCACCCCCTTTTCTGTCTCTCAGACACACACACACACACACACACACACACACACACACACACACACACACACACACACATACACACACTTCTCTCTGAAGAGAATATCTTCAAGCTTTGTGCGCGTGCAGCTGAGCGACAGATCGCCAGGGTGTGACAACGATGACGGTTTCAAGCTGAGGAGACGTCTTGAAACAGAGTCACGGCAGTGTCACATCCTGATCGTGGTGTGATGAAAGTAGAGTAAACATGGTAAACATGCCAGGAAATTTTGGTCAAAACTCTGAAAGCGAGCAATACAATGGGTGGACGTGAGCGTCTGAAAAGTGAAACAATCTCTATCCACAGTCAGAATGACAGTGTCGGTGACACTGTATCTCAGGAGGAGTCTGCGGGTAAATAGGAATGTGATGTTTTTTGAAAATCATGTACAGTGACACAAACAATGTTCTGTAATTACAGAAGAGGCAACAATAGCTACTCTTTACTTTATTATATTTCAATAATTTTTTACCTGTACTATTTTTTATAGAGCGTTTTAAAATGCACATAATTTACTTGCAAAACTAAAATTTAGATCAACAAATATCACATGAGAATTATATGGTAGCAAGTAGAAACAGGCAGTAGATCAGGGATTAAACTTGTGTTTTTAGTCAATGGGGGTTTAGTGCAAAACTTACATTTGGGGCTTCTGTGAATGTTCCTCACGTTTTTCTTCACTGAAGAAGAGAAGAATTTGACATATTTTTCATATAAAATGTGCTCAAATTTCGTTATTTTTAGGTTAAGTGAAGTGGTGAAATGTTAAAGACTTGACTGGCTTTGGAGAAAAATCTTTTACTACACTGAATATGAACTTGTTTTTTTCAGTTCTTTAGTATTGGCCTATATTAAAAGCAGACCTTAACAGAGCACTTTTGTTGTGCGGTGGTTAAATCACTAATGTAATAGTTGGTGAGATGGTGAGGTAGCGACCCTTAAAGGGAGCAGCTGAAAGAAGACTTTTGTTTTAAGCTTTTGGGTTTAACCTGCCTAAAAGCTATTACAAGGAAGTCTTAAACTTGGAAGGCTTCTTAGCAATGTATTTTAAAAGCCACTGTCCAAATGATAAAAAAAAAAAAAAGACATAGCTATCGATACTTTTTTTCAGATTTTTTTTACAATAATTTAAAAACTTTTAGTCCTGTTTGCGTGGGACTGCTATAGCCAGTAACCCTATGTAATTTAGAAATTCCTCATGTGTTTTTCCTGTGGTCCGTTTTACTAAAATTTGAATCGAAGACTACAGACCTAACATAAATGCTAGTATGCTGACAGATTATGCATGCACTCACAATAAAACAATAAAAGAGACAGATCACTAAGTTTTCAATTCACACAGACTAAAATAATCACATGTTGGGTAGTTGGTAATTTGCCATTTCTGCTTTACAAGTTACAGAGCTGGCTGCTTATTATTATTATTTTAGAATTATTAGGAGTCCAGACATAATGCTAGTCCTGAAAGAAGAGTGCTTTCCCCCCAAATATGTTTAAAACTATGTGTCTCTACCTTTCCTGTTGAGCATAGTGTTGATGTGACCATTGTGACTGGCCTTAAAAGTGCAAACTCACGTTATAGTTTCATAACAATTTAATGGGATAATCTGCATCTTTGACATTGTATTTAGGAACCACGTGTCTGCCTTATGTCTCTGATATATTAACTTTCTGATTGCTCACAGGTATGTATTTACTCTCAATAGCTAGCTTTTTGCATGTAGCTTTAATAGCATTTAGCTCATCATCTCAGCTGAGAGCGTGTAGATAACTGGTTTCTAAAAGGAACATTTGTTCTCTTTGCACTCAACCAGAAATATTTTGTACTAATGCTCCCATTTATTCTCAAACATCTGATTGTTGTGTGATAGAGTGATAGTGTGTTTCATGTTTGCGCTGCCTGTGAGTGTATTTAATGTTTGCACTTCACACCAATGCTGAAGAACTTTCTTCATATCTTTCTTAGTTCCCTCCCTTCTGAACCATGTTGAGAGAGGGAAGCTAATTAGAGTTGCGCAGCCTTGGAAGTTGAGGAGTAGGGGGGATAGTTAGCTGGCGGACTCATGGCGGCTCCCTGTGACATGATTGATTTGGACTGTCACAGCTCTCAGCTGGGTGTCACTGCATGGCGACAAATAAAGGATTACATCGTCTCATGGTAACATCCCCCCCGCCAGTGCCGCCACCATTGTTCGTCCTACATCAAAGCACAAAGGAGGCACATTAGCATTTTTAATCAGGGGAGAGGCTGGACGCTGTGCAGGCACCCAGCACTGGATTGTTACTTTAATCTCTGGGCGCCCCCTCTTCTCCCCTTAAAATGATCTCATCGAACACACACACACCATCGCTACATTTAGACAAACACACATATTCGCTGGCTTAAAAGCCCATGTCTAAGGTTACAGAGTGGCTCAGTGGTGGAAAATTAACAAGACCCATCTGCAGTCACACTTCAATTAGCACTCGAGAGTTTGCCCTCATTTCACTGGACAAAAAGTCTCTCCTTTCGAAATCTTTTTTTTGTTTTTTACAACTCAGTAAACGAGAGCCACCAGAAGGGCCGGAATACAATTGTCCTCCTCTGTCTTGCGTATAGCCTCCCTTGGAACATGCAGATGGATAATTAGGGCTACACTCCTGGTGAGAGTACAAAGATGATGCTAATTCCATTCATGAAGGGGTCTTCCGCTAATTACGTACAGAGTTGCTCTCTCTACTGAGTGAACAATTGCACAGCTGAGTGGTTAAGGTTAAAGGGAGCAGCGTTCATGTTTGGAATCAAACGAGATTAGCTCTGATTGGTGTGTCCCTTCAGCCCTCTCAGGAATAATCTACCTAATAAAGTACCTGAATTACTGCTTTCTTTTCTCGGAGTCAGGCTGAAAGGAGGAGGGGGGGATGAAGGCAAATTCTCTTTTGCAATTCAGATGCTTTCCAAACTTGGATTTAAGCAAAATGGCTTAAAGTGAAGGATTTTATTTCTAATTTGGCGCAAAGTAAAAAGCTCACAGTCTTTGTTTTGTCAGTGTTTATGTCTAAATAACGAGTGACTTGATATCATCAGGAGTTGGGAGAATAAAAGGGAGGAACACAGCAAAAGAGAGACAAAGGAGGAACTGAGACGGGAAATGTTTAAACAGTCCCTCTCTTTTTCTAAACTGTGGTTTTGAATCTACAAACCATTAACCACAAATGGTGTACAGTGGGTATTAATGCTGACTGCTTTCCAAGACGTGTTGCTGGACTAATTTGGTGGGGAATCAGCTCATTCGTTTTACCACAGAGTGAAAATGTCCTTTCAAATCCTGAAATAAGCAGCATGTCTCATGCTGTGTGTGTTTGTGTCTGTGTGTAATATGACTGCAAACATAGGATTTTGTACCAATTCGTCTTAGTGATACATTCAAGTACGCTCTGACATTACGAGCCCTCCTTTATTAGCAAGCATTTAAGCTATTCAAAGTATACAAGAATAAGTTCATCTTGTGTTGCTGTGCGTTGTTCAGAAGCTGACTCCGAGATCTGGTTTAGAGGCACTGATAAGGACTTTTTTTTTTAAAGTTCTAGTTTGTTCCTCTGTTAGACAGGACAGGTGGTAGGAACAAATAAAACCAGTGCAAATTTGATGTAACCTTATTTAAGGCCGTATTAGACAACTTATATTTCCAGGTTTCTTTCCTTGCTTTGTTTCTTTTGCTTAATTTTTTTTTGCTGAATAGTTATAGATACAGTTACAGATATAGATATATTTACTGATGAATGCAGCTTCTAGACCTGAAACTGAGGCCAGAGCAGAAGTGCATTACACCCTCCAGCAGGGCGCAAAAACCTTTGGTTTCAAAACAACACTCGGTTGTATAAAAATCTATGGAAAATGTCTATTAGTCTACTTTGTCTGTGGCCTCAGTAAATAGCCGATGACTTTATGGTCTAAGCCACTTTTAAGTCTTACTGAAGACATTATGTTAATTTCATTATTAGGGTCAAATTAGGGTAAAGAAGGAAGACAGGTAACAAAATATTCAGCATGTGCTTTCACATTGGGATTTCACCTCCAAATCTTTTATACACAGTCTGTGGCTGCTACCTGAACTTAGTATCGTTGATTCCGTATCGATAAGTAATATAAATGAAATGGCTTGCTGTGTGATTAATAGTATCACTATAGAATTGGGATGCACCCATACACCTTATGTATGCAGCGTGGTAACCAGCCTTGCTAGCGTTAGCTGATAGCTAAGCACTCTGACCTGCCTTCCAAATGTGGTCATTCCATGGCTCCAATAAGCAAACTGGCAGTAACTTTTCTTGTTGTTTGTAAGCAGCTTAAGCAGTGCTTTGTTATTGATGGCCTACAGTGACTTTCAGACTTTCTTTGGGTATATATAAAGTATCGCTGCTTTGGCTCATCGACACCTCGAAGATAGGCAAAAATGAAAATTCCTTAACAATAAAAGCAAAGAAGTTTAGCAGGGCGGCTGCAAGAAACAGGCCCTAATCTGCATGATCATCACTATGGCACGCGCTAGTGATCAAATACGGAGGGGGCTAAATAATAGATCACAATGGGGCTGTCACTGTCTTTTGTTCTGATGTGTGCACTGTGATGAGCCAGAGAATGTGCCTTGCAGTTTAACTTACAGACTACTGCTCATCTACAGTAGTGTGGCACATTTGCCCTATCACCCGCCGCACATGACTCGATTTGGGAAGAGGAAGGAGCGGGATAAGAAAGAGCTGTCACACAGAGAGACGATGCAATCTCGTACTAAAATTAGATAGTGGCAAGATTTTCTGGAGAGAGAGCCTGAATGAAAGTGAACGCACTGAGGCAAAGGTTGTCTCACCCCATCGCAACTGGTATGATGACTTTGAAACAGTGACTATGATGTGCGCTCAAATGAAAGAGACAAAAATACAGGAGGGAGCAAACGGGTGCTGATTACAATGATGAGGAAGAAAGAGAGAGGAGGGGAGGGGAGAAAACAAACCCAAGTCATCACAGCTAATCGTGTTATCATACTTTGATGTGTCAGTGGCGTACATAATGTACTTCTATCATTTATGACTTTTAGTGAACACATGATGGCAGAGGATTACATTTGTCAGTGGGGGAGGTGGTGGGGGGCTTTGAAAGAGATATGCTAATTTAGCCAAGGAGCAAAAGAACAACATCAAATATGTACCAGTGAATAGCCAAGGGACTTTCAAGTCTTAATATCCTTCAGAAGTGCTTTATCTTCACACCACAACCTGCATTTACAGCACAAACAGGAAAAGAGCCAGTAGTGGCTTCAAAGCGCCGCTGGTCTGTGAGTTTAATTCCAGATCAGGCTTAATAAAGGTTATCAGCCGGACCACTAATGAAACAAAGGCGAGTGCACATATGCAAGCGGTGTTAGCATGTTTCGCATCGCCCCCTCTTTCTCTTCTCCCCTCTCTCCCTCTTCTCCTTTTCCTCTTTCCTTCTTTTATGGCAGACGTTTGATTTATTTTTTTTTTGCCAGCGTTTTAAGTTCTGCATCAAAGTGACTGGAAACAATATGCGACCCGCCTGACTCTGACTCTCTTCTCGCTCTCCCGCAGTCAGCGTTTGGAATCATAGCAGGGTGGTGCTTGTTTGATAGCTTGATAGTCATTTGTTTTGATCTGCGACTCCTTTGTCTCTGTTTGGGTCTGAAACAATGAGAGATTAGAACCCTCGACTGAGGGTGCAAGCACAGAGAAAGAACAAATGCTTTCTTTGTTGTTTTCCTTTCAAGTTTGCTTCTTTTTTACCACAAATCTTGCAAATCTTTTTTTGTTTTTTGCCTCCTAGTGACTCGCTGTGCTCTTAAAGCCCCCCAAAAAGCCTCTCTCAGAGGGTTGTTCTGAGCCCGGGCACTAATGATTTTGAGCTGTTGCATACACAAAAAGGTCGCCTTGCTAACTTTTTAGCGCACACTGACAACAGGCAAAATTGGCTCCTGCCGTTCAGTGATGGCATCCCAATTATGAAACCATGAAGACAGGGAGAAAGGATGCATGATGTGAGAATCACAGAGAGGAGAGTGGTAATCGAATGGGGACCATATTAAAGGTCTTTTCCCCTCCGTCTTCTCCATCAAACATCAAGGCAAGAGACAAAGAAGAACAGGAAAGGAGAAAGTGCCGTCTTCCACTGGAAGCCTTGACTGAAGATGAAAGCTTTCGATTAATCAAAGAAGTCCCATCACTCATTATACCTTTACCTTGGTGGGCATGCTTCAGTCCAGATTCACTGCAGTCATGGTGCCGAATGCCATGCTAGGTGGACAGAGGATTCCAGGTGGAGGTCAAAAATTATTGAAATCTGTCAAACACAAAGAGGGCATCTCAAATATTATGCCTTTAGGTATTAAAATTCAGAGAATTTTAGCCTTGCTAGACTGGAAAGTGGCTAAAAAATACCCAGAAGCCTCCGGGCTGAAAGACAAGTCATGTGTGTAAATATCAAAAACTGTAGTTCTTCAAATGGCCACTCGAGGTTCCCTCCAAAAAGAGTCCCGCAGACTTCCATGTCAGAATGGAAATGTGTCACACTTCAAATATTAAATTACATATTTACAGCGTAGGACAAAAACAGTTTTGGTGCCTATAGCTAAATTCCCTGCTCTTTTAAATGTAATCAAACCTTAAAGTTATGCATCATTATGGACACGGTCACTCTGACAGCCAGGTTCTTACATAGGCAGCTGAAGATGATGGGTATCTTATTTCAGTAAACTGATTGCTTAGCTGGTTTTGTTGCATTTCTGTCTTTTGATCATTTTTGATACAATTTTCTGACAAATATCTGTGTTGTTAATTGTGTCAACATGTGATTAATGAGTGAAATTCTATTATTTTATGTGTACTTTACTGAGCACTTATTGGCAGCTATCTGCGTCTGTGTGTTATACCTACCCAGTAAGCTTTACCATTTGCTCATTAGAAAAGAATGGGGAAGCATGATGGCTGCTTCCATTTTTAATATGCCATCTAGGAAAATGTTAGAACGAGTTTGACAAATTGACAGTATAGGTAAGATAATGACTTACTTCTGTCTCTTTGCTCAGGGAGAAGGATGAGGCTGTAAAGAGAGACGGAGAGGTACAGCGAAGGCAACAGGAGTATTGGCAGGAAGGTCAGCGCTTTTAATAAGCAGGGTACATAATCTGATAAGGATGCAACTCCACATTGACGCACACACTCACACAGTCTCTCGGGCGATGTTATGCTCATCCTGGACAGTCACCTACCCTCCCTCATTTCCTCCCATCATGCACCCCCCCTCAACACACACACACACACACACACACACCACCCCACCACGTCCCTCCCATCCCTCTGTTGTTTCGTTTTATCTCTGTGAAAAATAATGAAAGCAAGCACTTGCAACCGTGGCTCCATTGATGTTCGAATACACAACCAGCAAATTCAAAAACACATTCTGGGATCAAAGTAAAAAGGGGAGGGTGGGGGTGTGTGGAGGGGGTGGGGGGGAATCTTCTTCTTTCCAATGAAATTAGGAGCGCAGTGGAGTCTGGGGTGCAGAGCTCATTTGCTAAGACTGTGAGGCAAATAGTCGTTAAAGAATGGCCTATAAGTAGGCATTAAATGGAAATGCCTGCGATTCCTGTGGATTAGCATAAGAACCTTTTCTTGCCAGGCCAGCTAATAATATTCATTTAAAATAAATACATGGGAAACGAATCTGTTTGAAAAGCGGGGCGATTGCACATATTTACTGAAGGGGCCGTCGAAATGAAAGAATGGAGATTCACAGAGTGCTCAGAGGGATGTGGACTTGCGAATCGTCAGTTCTTTGAAGTTCCAGAAACTGGAAAATTAAAGTCTTTACAAAAAATTAGAGGAGGAGAAAGGTTTTATGATTCAGTGGGCTGGCGAAGGAACACAAAGCTGAAGATGTCAAGTACTTACAGTTATGTTGGATGAATTTATTCATCTTGTTTGTCATAATCGTGCTGTATAGCAGATGATAACCTTTGATCTTTCACCTATGGCAGCAGAGCTAAACTATGGGGGCTTAGATATGCTGCCACGGGTTTTTGTCCCTGATTCAGCATGATTCAACGCTAACAAGAGATGTGAAACTTTTATTTTGTTGGCAAAGTCTTAAATCTCTGACATGAAAAAGTGAGTTCTCAGTTGTCCAAACACATCAGGCCTCTGTTGCTCATAGGTTCTTTGATGCTCGTAAGTTCGTAGGCCAAGCCAATTAAAGTGACCCCCCTACCCCCCTAAAAACAAACACACTCGCACATACATACGTCCACGGGGCCTTGTTTATACACCCTGTCTCAGCAAATGTGTCAATGTGTGTCCTATGTGCGGCAGCTTCTAATGATGCTGGCCCATCACGATAGCCCAGTCAGACACTGACAGCCAAGCGCTAAAGTGGAGGAACTCCAGCCGTTTCTATAGCTACTGTGGAGTTCAAAGGCGGCCATCTTTTTCTAAGCATAACAAGAAAAGAAAGAGGCCATCACAAAGCAGGAGACCAAAACGACCTCCGGGGTTACACGTCAAACCTAGCCCCCTCGACCCAGAGACCCTCGCGGATCCCCCCCCCGCCTCCTCCCGTACCTCATGGTGTGAAGGCATTGTCCCGAGATGTGCGGCTGGGCTGTCAGAAGCTTCAGACGGGGTCAGCAGAGCCAGGTAAAGATTCTCCTATCAGTATTATATTAGCCCACTTTCTTAAAGCGCAGGCTTTGAAGTGACACCAAAGTCTGTTGCAAGTATCTCTCATCTTATGTCCTTTTTTCTAAAACACTGCAGTGTCGACATTTCAAGCATCTTTCTGCGTTTAATGTTGAGCCTTTGATTTTTTTTTAAGACACTAATTTTAACATCTTCAAGAGAGAAGTGAAGTCTCTGCGTTTGGGTCTTTTGTCTGCTGTCTTCTGCCCTTTCTCTCTCTTTATGATATGAAACAAGCTTAAAAGCAGAACTTGTTAAAAGGCGGATCTCCATCAAAAGTAACGCAAAAAGCGCTTTTTGGTGACATTTTTGCTACTTGGCCATTTTAACATGATGCCTGTCATCCCAGGGCTACTTTTTCTCCTCTCAAAAGGGAATTTTTACAAAGCGTACAGACAAACACTGCATTTCAAGAGGCAAACAAACTTAGATTGGGAAATCTTTGATATATTATCATGCAACGTTGAACAGCAACCGCTGCAGACAAAGGCCGTAAAAAACCTTAAATGCACTGTGAAATTTTAGGTATTCAGCATGGAGTGTTGAGACATCTGCCGCACATTTGCTAGAGAAATCATCTCAGTATCAGAGGAAAATATGGATGTTGAAACAGAGAAAGTCACATCAAACTTTCAGTCAAGTTTCCATAACTCTATCTAACCACAATGTGAAGACTGAATGCTCACACAATAGATGTAGATGTATTATAATCTTTTATGTAGGCTGAAAAATCAGACTTTTCTCCTTAATAGCAGTAGAGAGATTAATCTTTCATTTTAAACCCAGTGAGGTCCAACTTGTAATAGGTAGCAACTCTAATCCAGTACTTTGGAGAATGTGAAAACTGTGACTTTTTGGCTTTTTTAAAAACAAAATGTGAGTAGTTTTTATCTTACCTAGAATCATTGTACTTGTTCCTTGATTTCCAGGATTTGGAAGAACTGTTGAAGAAGAAAACTACATAGGGTTAGAAACAGGGTTAAGCCTGGAGTTGTTACCGGTGTCAATGTAGATCTCAGAGGCGTCTAGAGCTTGGATGACCTGGATGACTGAGAACCTTCACAGACACGATAGATCTCAGAGGGTTTCTCCATTTTTAGGAACAATGGGACATCATTTCAGTCTATGATTTGTGCAACAGACTACTCCAATGATGCATCATGGACATCACCATTCACATATATTGAACAAATATTAATGGCATATATGCAAATGTGTGTTCCTGGTTCTTAAGGACAACACGGTATTTTTCTCTATAGCGAAAAGTCATGGTGATCAAATGATAGAAATTTTTTCCAGATTTATTAAATGCTGTGTTTTCTTTTTAGTTTATTGAAAAACTGACTTTTTACTGTCTGAAAAACCTTCATACTCATAGATCTGTTGTTCAAGCTGGAGTTCATTTATCACAGTAAATTGTTTTATTGACTTGTGAAGCTACAAAACTCCCCAGCAATGAATTCTTCTGGATTGTTTTGGGCTGTTTGTGGAGAACAGGGTACCTTTCACTTCCTTTCCCCTTTCCTTTTTAAGTCACAGTGTTTCCTTACAAAGCCACGGAGAGGGAGCAAACTTCCTGCTCGGTCACTGGATGGGGAGGTCATCGATAAAGCTGACAAAGTCTTGCAGCTGCCTGATCTGAACAAAGCAAAGCATTTGTATTCAGCTATTTTACAGTATAATTTCATTAGTAAAGGAATATTTCAAGGCCCATATGGAGATGACAAATGATTATAGTGATTAGTAATTCTTTCAACATATGTGACTGTTGGTGGGGAGGAGCAGAGCTTTCCCTCTAAATCGTATTTGCCTTCTACTCTTGGCTCAGCAACACTCTGTAACAGGTGTGGTGCAGCTATAATGTCAGACCTGTCTTGTCTTTCCATCTTCCTTTCCCCTCTCTGCTCCTTTTCTCACTCTTTTCCAGCCAAGGATACCAGTTTGTATCTATGTATGAAATCATCAAACAAAAGTGAGCTTCACATCACATCAGATAAAGAAGGCATGCCTGGGCACTTCTAACAGCCTCCCAAAGATGCCTGTTTCAAGTCCTCACAAGAAGGCTGCCTCTCACTGAAGTTCAAATGGATAGCTCTTGGGCACAAGCTTTCCAGGGGGGAGGGAGGGAAGCGTGCTCACCTCTGTACCATACTCACACATCCTACCAGGGAGCTACGTGAGGGGGAAAAAATTAAAAGCGCAGCTCATGGGCAAACCAACTGATTCCCTCTTTTCTGTCTCTCAAGTAGCCCCCCTCCATCTCCTTTTATCACCCAGCTGCCCCACGCCACCCCCATGCCCTTGAGCTGCTACTGCAGTGTCAACAAAATTGAGTTTGAGAATATGGCCGTCTGATGAAAATCAGCTTTGCTCCATGAGATCTCTCTTTATGAGCCCCATCTATCACGAAACTGAACTAATCGCCTGGTTATTGGCCGCGTTATCCGCAGTTTGCCCCTTCTGAATGGTCTTTTGCCACGAGGACATGCCATTGAATGAAGACAATTAAACTACAAAGGGCTCGATTACAACTGTACCACTTTGATGAGGGAACAATAATTCTGCCAATACGCATCCTTATGAGTTCCTCCGGGTTAAACATTTTGGGAAAACAGTGTTAAGCTGTATCAAATTAAGTCAGAAGGGGGAAGTTCATTTAATAGCTTGGAACTCCAGACTCAAGATTAAATATCTTTTCCCATGAGCCTTTGCCCACTGTGCCCCTCCTCCCTCCCTACAGTGAGGCCTAATTTTCCTGTTTTCAGCAGGAAGATTTCACGGTTCACAAGATCAAAAGCTCGCATAAGCTCTGTGTTTGTTTACATCAGCCTACACCCAGGCAAATAAAGCACTGTTGAATATCTTTCCTGGCTTGCGCTCGTCCGCCATCGCATATGACCGCCCACCTCTGTTCGCTGCACATGCTCTCATTCACTTTCATTTTGCACTTCTAACAATCCCAAGCGATAGATAGAATCTCAACTCGGTCCATATTCATGAAGGGATCCCAAAGAGTTTACAGCTAAGGCTAATGCTAAACTTGGATCCTCTGAAAATGCCGTCTCTATCCACGAGAGCGACTGACAACTTCTTCCCTGTCTCCACATGGTGCATTTTGACACAGCCCAAATGAGGTCCTTTGACATTTGAAATGGAAGTGTGACAAGAGGGACAAAAACAAGCACCAAATCAACACATGAATAAATAATCTGTTTGCTTTTTCAGCGTCCCATTTCGACAAACCGCAGGCCATCCCTCCTGAAAGATGCCTGTGACTCATTTGGTGCTGAACTGTTTTGAATGAACACGTCTCTTTGATGTTCGGCTGAGTTTTGACATGCCTTTATAGTTCTATTGTTTTATACAGTAATTTTCCAGTGACTGGAGTCATTTAAACAATAACAACCAGACAAGCAAGCATCTTGAACAAACTTGTTGAATATTACATATTGCAATAACTGAAGTTACTCACTTTTGCACATTTCGGTCCTCATGTGTATATGTAGTTGCTAGTCAAGCCACTTTTTTTAACTATGGAAACTTAAGAAATTAACTGAATCACAAAGAAATGTCTCAGGCTGCAGTAACATCTTCCCACAGTGCAGGTTAGAACAATAAGTAAGTAAGTTAAAGACAACTTTTCAGTTTGCAAGACAAATTCTATTTAAATGCCTGTACGTCTGAGAACAGGGCAGCTAGTCCTGACTAGAGGACTAGCAGCTCTGCTGAGTTACAGCCGAACCACCTAACAAACACAGGAGGACAGGCATGATTACTTAACTCATTTCAAAGGTAGAGATCAAGCAACACCTATGAAACAGTCCAATTTTACCTGCCGCAGAATAACACCTCCCGGTGGAGAAGGACTTCCAGCTAGTAGGAGACTAGGAGGTAAAAGGCAGACATGCTGTAGAGATTAAGTCTCTTGGATGACTTGGGATTTCTAAATACAGCATATCAACACACTTGGGCTTGCTTTGCAGCCACAGGAGCTATGCACCTTGCAGCCATTGACTATGACCTCAGTATCAAAGTATAACAGGATATCATGCAACAAGATAATTATCCCATAGACACCACCAAAAGTACAACAGAATGGCTTAAAATGAAAGGAAACAAGGTGTTGCAATGACCCAGTCAAAGTCCACTTGAAACTTGAAATCCTCTGGCATGGGCTGTAAATAGGTGAATGCCCACAAACCTCAATGAACTGAAACAATGTAGTAAAGAAGAGTGGGTCAAAATTCCTGCACTATAACATAAGAGTGATGAAATAATAACCTGAAGTTGTTGCTGCTGAAGGTGGTTCCACTCACCGCTAAATCACAGGATGCACTTACTTTTTAAATTCTATTTTTTCACATCACTGTTTGAGGATTTATTACTTTTTTCTTTCAGTCTCTCAAATTGATTTTAAATAATCCCAATTGTAGTTCAAATAAGAAAGTATTATTTTGGACATGTACTTTTATTTGCTTTATAAATGTATTTAAAGCAGTATAATACTTCCCAAATTTTGGTGTTTCAGTCATAATAATGACTTAATACTCTTGACCAAACTATCTCACTTATATTCAGGCTATGTAATCCTGGAGGCCTTGTCATCTCATGCAGCCCTCAATACTCTGCTTCTTACACAAATAGCCGTTACAGAGCCTTGAGATGTGATTTAGTGGTGGAAAACTAATGATGGTCCCATTAAGCTCAGACTAGATGGGATTGTGCATCCCTAAGCGTTGCTGTGGAAGCCATACTGGTTAAATGCTGCCTTAAATTGGCCTTAACCAACAGTCACAGCTCCTCCTCTACATATTCTACATATTCAAAAGTTAACCTTCACCACGTCTCACAAAGACACAGCATCTGTAACATGGAATCTCAAATTAGACCAAAAGACCAAAGTGCATGTTTCCCCGGCACAGATGTCCACTCCAGTTTCTTTGTTCTTCCTCAGCAGTGGTGTCTTTGCAGCAGTATCAGCCACAAAGGCCCGATAGTCTCCTCTGAACAGTTAATGTGTCAACTACTTTAACTGTGGAAAGCTGATTTGGGCTGTAATCTGAGGTGTTTACTTCTCCTCATCAGAGGTAACACTTGTCCTTCTAGTTGTGGCCCTTGAGCCAGCTTCCTCACACTGTTTTATCCTTTTCTGACATTCAACTTGAGGAAACTTTGAAAGTTCTTGAAATTTTCTGTATCAGCTCTGTTAAAGTAATGGAAGAGATATTTGCTATTAACCAACACTACATGAATTTTCACAACTTTAATTCAAACAAGGCAAAGGCATTCACCTGTTATCAGTAAGAAGCTCAAAATTCTTCTTCTTTTTTTCCCCCTTTTACATCTGTTGGTACCACATTTGTTAGCCTGACATGTCATCATCTGTTTTCAATCATCATGGATCTTTCTGCATGCAAACGTTCTTTCAGCTGTGAGCACGGAGATGTTTAACCCTGCCAGATTCCCCGAAAACAATCATTAGAAGCAGCAGAATAAGCATTGCATGTGCATGGATGAAAATCACTGTTCACAAATGACTGATTGCACTGTGGTCTTTGCATTTCTGGTGTTTGTTTTGATTTGTGAATGTGTCAAAATGAGGAGAATCATCTCATGCTGCAAATTTAGTGAAATAGGTCCCAGGTTGGTTCCATATCAGGTCCAAAAGATTTTACTGTCATTGCCAAAAACTGAAACTTTGACAAGTTGAAATGATTGCAGATTTAGAGCTTAACTGAGTGTAGACTGATTGTAGACTGTACATCATTTTCAAATTACGGTAAGTATTTTACACCTGGAAACAATGTACTGTTAATCGGCAATGACCTATTAGGGCTTTTCCCACAATAGTCAGCCAAAGACTGTATATAAAGGATGGATGTTGATGTGCATTGCACAAATACCTGCTAATTAGTAAAAACGAATAAAATTAAAAGAGGCCACCTGCTGGTCATTAAAGATAACACAGAAACCTTTCAGTCTCTAGTAGTAATTTTATACTGTCTAAATTTTGAAGCCAAAATGAAATACTTGCTTAAAAGAACTATATTTTTAGCAGGTGTGAAATCTGTGTTTTATTCTCATTTCAAATTAGAAGTTTTGCAATAATTTCATGCATACAGTTCTGACAAATGTGACTGCAACTTTGCCATGCATCATACAGCTTTTGCTTCTCATCAATATCTTAAAAATAAACATATGCCTTTTTGTGAGTGTGTTAGCCCTCTTTTGAACAAGCTTTACTAACAAAGGCAACAAAGACAGGCGTAGCCATACGTGCCAGAACAAGCCCATCACCACTTCTCTCAAGAAAGAGACTCTCCTGAAACAGTAAATATACCACATTTGTTTTTTAGTTCTCCCGACACACTGATGGATATATTAATGATTTCTTAATTACAAACACTTTCTCTTGCCTAGGTCCAAAAAACATATTTCCACTTCATCTGAAAGCCACTTGTACAAATAAAAGCTTTTCAGACATCAAAACCATGTGTAGTGAAATTATTTAGTCCCACATAATCAAGAACGGATGACTTTTGTTGACTGTTATTTGTGCTTTGATGTCTAACAATGATGAAGTGAGAACTCAATAAAAAGCAATAAAAGTATTGATTTTGATAAATGATGCAAAACAGCCACACGGTTAAGAGGTTATGACTTAAAAAGGAAATCTGGTTTGATTTAAGGATCTTGAACTTTGAATCATAAACTGCTACAGGTGAAGTGCAGTAGGTAACGGCGAAAAGGGTAAATTACGCAGCTTTCCAAACACTTTTGCAACACTAACACCTGGAATGCTCAAGGCTGCACTTCCGAATGAAACCAGGCATCCAAGATCTTTACCTCCCACAATCGATTTAAAGGATCTCATTGCATGTAAAGTCTGGTCCTCGGCAGATTACAAGCCAATTGCACAAAGGGAGAAAGCAATGCCTCCCACGCCCCGACTCTCACTACCTCTCCTACAAGGCAACTGGACCACCACCGACTGGTGTGGATACACCTCAGACACAGGAGAGGAAGAAGGAGAGGAGAAAAGTGTGTGGTTCTCATGAAGGCTCCTTAATGGCAAGGCCAGTGCCAGCAATTTGAGGTGCCCAAGGCAAGTGAAAGGATTACAGCAGGGGAGTGTGAACCGCTGAACTTGAGCCAGAGAGCGAAAAAGAGACACTGAAGCAATGAGAGTTCATGATAAGAAAACATGTTGACTTCACAGTAAAACTAAAATATGTCTTTCAACAGTGACAACCTAAATTTTTGGTGCTTTCAACAAGATATACATACATGTATATGATCTAATCCAAATATCCCACATTAAGGACGACTCTATCAATTGCCAGGGGAAAAGTCAGATTTGAAGATGATTAGGCCAACGTACTTCCCTCTGCTCATCGCAGGAAACAAACAGTCCGGCTCTGAATTTAATTCAACAAACAAGAACCATATGCCTGTCTTTCTTCTTTCGTCATCCTCTTCCACCGCCCTCTTTTCCATGAGAAACATGTAAATACTAAGACCTAGAAACACATGTGGTTAGTCATAAAGCTGGAAATGCAGCCCCCGCTCCCACCCCTTCTCTGTTTTCCACCCCCAGCCTCGACCTCCTCACCCAACAAAACCAACCCGCAAGAAAGCGGGCGAGAGAGAATAAACTTAAAGGAATCGGACAAAAACAAGAACAAAGAATGTTGGTAGAGCAATCACAGCATTGGGAAACTGACTTAACTGCCTGTGTGTGAAAAGCAAAGGAGAAGAGGGACAAAGTGGCGACAGAGAGGAGAAAAATAAATAAATAAATAAAAAAATCACACAGGGCTGCTCTGGGCTCCTGCTGACTCTAGATCCATTTCCTCACTATGGTGGATTCTCGTTAAACTAAGGAGTCCATGCTGGTCCATCAGTAAGTTACGCGAGAGATGAGGAACATAAACCAGAAAAGACAGCGCCACTGCAATCCTCATTAAAAGACTGTTGTCTAGTTTGGACAAAGAAAGATTCCTTCAGAGACAGCCATTTTGTTCACACAACTTTCTACCTTCTCATCCAACTTAGTCCCTTCCCATCATCAGGGCCGATTAGCCTAATCGTTTGTGCTTCAGGGGTAGTTATCTTCTTGGGTGTTAGATGAAAATGGCTTGCAGCTGGGTTGTGTAGAACTCAATCTCTAACAGGTGCTGGGCTCTGTGGGTAAAGAGTAAACAATGGTGGCTAAGCCCTGAGCTTTGCCAGGCAGAGTGTTTAGGGTGGGAAACAGTCAGGCTTGAGGGCTCGCAACGCAGGTGGCTTTCAGAGGTTCATTTAGGCATGTGTAAACTCTTAGTGTGGCTTAACTTGTTTTGGATGATGAAAATCAGTGATAAAATAAATTTAAAAGGTAAGTTTAGATATTTTACAAGTTAAATCTTAAGTGTGAGGCAAAAGACAGAAGATGAAAGTGTCATGGAACTGTTAAACAAGGATCAAATCTGTGTGTGCTAGAATTTTTTGTAGATTATAATATTAAGGAAGTTGATGAAAATCACTTGTTGCCCGGTCTTTCCCCTCTTCGCTGGACTCTAGTTCCGCAAGAATCACATGACTGCATCACATGACAGAGGTTTTTTTTTTTAATCCCTGTGGTTTCTGGGAGGCTTCCAAACCTAGAGTGGCCTCACCACATTTCCCACAGCCGTCTAGGGAATGGACTGCGGACCTGAAGGTATGTGTGAGGCACAACACTGAAGGACTATGGCTGTCTTAGGATGAAAGCAGAGAAATTCCCCAGTTTCTAAAAACAAGCGCAGTTCAATATTTTCTGAGGCAGCCACACCCAAGCAAGACAACATGTACGGACAACAACGTTTGGTCGCTGCTGCAGATTCTTTCTCAGGATCTTGGAACACAAAGCTTTTTGACTTGTAAATCTAGAACGTGACCGCATCAGTGTTTAGTTCTTCTATGCTACTTATCAACAGTGTTCAAGGGAGGTGTTACTGCAGTAACATGCATTGTACTAAATTTAGTACTCATATTCTAGTTACTAATCGATGAGTTGTGTTCTTCTGTCTTCTGCATGATGGATCAATAGAAAAAACCAACAACCAACAACCTTGTTTTGTTCTGTGTACACTGATGCAGCCATTGCTTGACCTTACGGCATGTAAGAGATGACAAAAATGACAGAGTCATCTACAACTTCAATCATTTTTGCATGTATGACTATGCCAAGGTTTGCTTGGGCCTGTGGGACATAAATTTTCCTCATCAGATGGTGCTTACTAATTTCTACGACCGTGAGGACTCATCCACAGAGGCTCCAAATATATATCCTTCATGTGGACTTCAATGAACAATAACAGGAATGACTTCTCGTCCATGGTGACTGCAGCTGTCTTTGTCCATGCCCCCAACCGAGTATATAATCCTCGTCTTGGGGAGAGAGACAATTACTGTTAATTTTTTGTGCAAAGGGGCAAGAACATGACATTAAAGAGCAAACTGTGCTCAGTCGACGAACAGCAATCCACCGCTGTGGATACAACATCAAAGCTCTAAGAGCAAAAGCATTATGGTAACCTCCTTTATGTGCAACTGATAAATAACACAGCCACATGGTGGTAAGTTGTGTTGCCGGTTTGAATCCACAGGCGGGCTGGGGCTCTTCTGTGTCAAGTTTGCATGTTCTTGTTGTGTTGGTGTGGGTTCTCTGTGGGTACTGTGGCCTCCTCCCACAGTCCAAAGACATGTATGTTAGATTAAGTGGTGATTCTAAACAAGCCATAGGTATGAATGGTTGTCTGTCTGTCTGTCTGTGTATGTTAGCCCAACAATAAAACCGTTCCCTCAAAGCAAGAAGGTCTTGAGTTCAAATCCACCAACACTGTGTGGCGTTTGGATGTTCTCCCTGCATTTGTGTGGGTTCTCACTGGGTACTCTGGCTTCCTCCCACAGTCTAAGGTTAGGTACATTCATAATTCTAGATACCCATAGATGTGAGTGTGAATGGTTGTTTGTTTCTCTTTGTTAGTCCGGCCATACACTTGCAACCAGTCCAGCGAGTACCCTGCCTCTCCCCCTATAGCAGCTGGGACAGGCTCCTCATGACCCTGAATTGGATAAGCGGAAGAGAACGGATGGATGAAAACAAAATCCACCAACACATGAAGGGGCATAACTGTTGGTAATTCAGAAGTAACTCCAATGAGTTACTTTCTCAGTTGGTAACAATGTAACAGATTATTTTCAGCTCTCAGAACTGTTACCATGTAACAAGTTACCTTTTAAAAGTAACTTTAGCCAACACCACTTACCATCCTGAACAGCTCAACAAAACAGAAACAGTGACAGGTAGTACAACCAATGTGTGAGTATACATATGCGAAGAACAAGCTGTTTCATTGTGTGCTTTTTGCACTTTTGATAAAGGTAAGCAAAACCATAGTAGTAATGTGATGATAGCAGAAGAAAACCAGTTTGCTCTGCCATATCTATAGAGAAGTGGAAGAATCCACATCTTTGACCTCTTTTCTCTCATGCAAGTGAAACATAATATATGGGTTTTCATAACCTGAATAAATTTTTATTGTTTTCAGCCATACACGTCTCTCACACCACCTCTGCCTTGAAGCACTTTTCTCAAGCTGTTAACATTTTTCTTTCAGATTTATCAAGTAAGTCTGGTGCTTTTCGGGTAAGAAAGTTTGGGTTTTATGGCTATTGACAGATTTGCTCCATGAGCTGAAGATATTCTACAAACTTGTTTCCACTTGTGATTCATTTATTTCCTCTGTGGCTATAAAAGATGCAAAATCTTTAATGACACCAGTGCTCTGACCATAATTGTCAACATGTTTCTATCTAGTGCTCAAATGCAAGACCACCCCAGTTTTTTCAAACATAACAACCAGGAAAATAAAGAAAAGAAAAAAATCTTATGAGCAAGATGGTAACAGCCAAGATGATCATTTCAAGCAGGTCATCAAACCAGTGGGCTGTGTCCATCTTTTTATACAGTCTATTGTTTGTACAAAAGAGCAAGAGAAACAAAAAGAAGAAAAAGACATTGTGAGTTGTCTGCAAGACAAACAAAACAACAACCACAACGGCAACAATGTAGCGAGTCTTGTCCAAGAGACCGCAGTTTTATTGTTGCTAAAGTTTAATGGCTTCTTGACAAGTGAATGAGTGTCACAGACATCTGAGTCAGCTTTTCTGCTACACTTACAGCAAAGACAATTTTCTACAAGTGATTACTTGTCAATTACTTGTCAACCAAAAACGCTGCTAGAATCACAGAAGCAGCTTTTATCTGTAAAGGATTGACATTTTCCTTCTTGTCTACACCACCAATTCATGACCAGACTTCATAGGCGACAGACTGGTACTGGTTTATGGGTCGCATCCATCCCAAATATGTTTTTATTGTAAGAATATGTTTAGCTTCAAAGCCTTTTCTGACCCCAAACTCCAAACCAGTTCTCTGTTTGCATACCAATCTGCCCACTGTGTAATGTAGGCCAATGTGATAACAAGACTCTGGGTTGCCATGTATTGACACATTAACATACTATATGTACAGTGTCCCTAAGGGAGTTTGAGTCAAGCGTTCATGTGAAAAACCACAATACCTTAATCAATGTATTTTTAGAAAAGTGCCTCCCAATATTCAGGACGGTACAAGAAAAGAGTCCAACGGATTCAAAATACACCACACACCCTCCAAACTGAGGCCACAGGCGAAGCCTTTCGAGGGACTGCATTCCTCGGTCACTGAGGAATGTGGACAACGTTACGTGCCATGACTAACTTGTGTTATCGGATCATTTGGCCATTCTGAACTTCTAAACAATGGCGGTCCAAGCAGCGGTCAGAGTAGACCAACTTTGGGCCGCATGGCATAATTCTATCTGTTTCTGCTTTTGAGATCTGAGAAAGATACCGTCCTGTGGTGTTTACTGACGAAAGAACATTGCTAAATGGAGCTGTGGCTCACCAATCTGTAAATATGGCCCTAGCCAGCCAAATTGTTCCCCTTGTTGACAGTGGTTTTGGCCCGAAGCTGTATCTTGCCCAAAGAACACAGGCTTCCCTTGGGGGTGGTTGAGACCCAACAGGGGATAGTTAGACAAAATAGACAATGCCTATCCACCGCTGACACAGAGTTGGCACAGGTAGAGAGAAAGGGAAAGAGACGGATGGATAAGCCCAAAATAAATGAACGAATGCCGTCCAAAAAGAATGCTCTTAAATCCGAGCCGAGTGGGCCGGAAAGCTGCTATACACTTCTTTGAGTTTGTGATTACTGTAGGCACAGAAAGAGATAATTAATGCCATCAAAAGAATTCTGGAGAATTTTTGTAATTGCATTTAAGGTTCAGGCTTCCAGAAATTCCAAGAAAAGAAATATATCAAGTTCCTCTTACAAGGACAAAAAGTTCATACTTGTATCTTTTCCAGTAGCGAATAAAGGATATCCTTTGAGGCCCAAACTTTCAGAAAAGTTGGTTAGTAGCTATTTTGGTCCATCAAGCTACTAATCATCTGCTGTTTTGTAAAACTGTTGAATCAGCTTTTTAATTTTCTTAGATCAGAATACGACTTTCTGGACAGCAAATTTGTCTGACAAAATGTTTTATCTCATGCACTCCTGAACTTTTCTGGGACTTATCTGACAGAGGTGCATGTAAAATGTCAGCAGCTCTTTTTCTCTGGCCGGGGGATGTCAGTTTGTTGCAAAGAGTGAGTGGGGCAGCTAATATTGTAGTGCATTCACTACTAGCAATTGGGGATTGTGTGCATGCTTTATTCTGGCAGCATCCTGGCATGAAGCACAAAGAGTATTCCCAGTTGTGCATCTAAAGTTATTCATTCCTGCTTTGTGCGCCACGTGAGTAGAACAACTATGTGAAATAATATCAAAAGTTCATTATCCCTTTAATTAGATAGATTATTTAGAAATGGGGTTGGCTGTACCAATGAAGCACATCAGCACAGTTGAAGTGGACTCTGACACCTCCACCTTGCTTACAGATTGCGTTAAGGCTTCTGTATTTTCCTGAAAATGTATTTGCTTGCAGGTAGTTAATGAACTATAAATCCGGGTGTCATTGGACTACCAGTTTATTATTTAACTAGAAAAAAAGGATTGTATCAACAGTCAAGAAAAATTCCCTTTCGTTCTAGCCTCCTGTCTTTCTCACATCATCGTACATACCAGGATTTATTTTTGGGTCTGGTTAAGTCAGTAAATAAAGTAGGGCTATGTACTTGCTCAGCAGGCATACTTGCTAGTCAAGGTTATGTTGAATCTAAATATTCCCTCCAGATAACAGAAACACCCTCATCACCCACATACACATCACCCTCATAGTAGAATGACAGAGAAACAAGATAGTTCAGGGAAGCTGGGAAGATAAGCAAACCTGACAACACAAGAGAAAAGAGGAGAGTGGGTGAGACAGACAGACAGACAGACAGACAGACAGACTGGAAGAGAGACAGAGAGAGATCTCCGACAGTGCCAGCCAAAAGAGGATCAAGGTGGTCTTGGATGAATTTCAGAGGTAAGCTGCAGTTAAAGCTGCTAGCTTGGACCGTTCACACGCAAAAGCCAAGTCCCACCGCACACATCATGAAACACGAGACAGCATTCAGGTGTTTGGTGACAGCAGCGAGGACAGCTTCCACTGTTTGGGGTGTTTCACGAATGCAAATGTTGCATTGTTAAGTCCTGCAGAGGAAGTAGTCTCATATTTTTCTCCACTGACTTGATGCCAAAATCTTCCTACTTTCATATCATTTCCAGTATGTAAATGTTGCCAGCTGTAGAAACAAAAATCCCCAAATCGTATTTGTTTATTTTGATTGCTTTTTCTAAATGAGTAAAGCAAGATTTTAAATCTGTTGCTGCTGCACAGTCGGTGGTTTCTTACATGCTTTCACAATTCACCCACTTTTTCAGCCGTCAGCAGTAAAGCATAGAAAAATTGTAGCTTATTTAATGCAAACTTCTCCAAAAGGTATAGTTTTAAACAGGTGACACATGGAGTTTTTGAGAAATTACTAGTTTACTAAAGTTCACTAAAGTTAATTAAAACCATAAAACCAAAATGAAATTAAAAAAAAAATACAAACCTTTAACTTAGCTGTACAGTAAACAGATTTCAGTCCAAGTGAGCACCTTTGGATGCGGTGGAATGGAAGATTGCCATCATGGATGCGCAGCTGACAACTGTAAGACAATATTAAAGTCATTATGGCGCAACACACCTTTCTGTGCCATGAATTAAGGTTGTTCTGAAGGATATAAGAGGGCCTTGTATTCTAGGTAGCTGTGATGGTCAGCAGTGAGTGCACATAAGTGGCTGCTGCTCATTTGACTTTTTTGAAATCAGGTGTAATGTCAAACACTTAAAGAAAGAGATTAATAAGAGATAAAAATGTCAGAACTGTTTTAACCCTATTAGGTTACAGTTTGCAGCTGTAGCTGCTATTTCATACCAGCCCTAACACCAGTGGAACACAATTACAGTCGCTTACAAGGCAAATTAGCTGACATTCCTGGGCTTATGTTTGTGTCAGTGTGGCTTTGCAGCTGACTGAAGTTAGGAGGCACAACTGTAGTCTCCTCTGCAACAGGTGTGCAACATTTTTGCCATACCGGATCCTTCTGAATTATACTCTACTGCATTTTATATACATACACCTACATCTAATTTTACATTAGCTGTGATATTGACTAAAATGCTGAGCTTGTCTTGAGAAAATCAAGCGACTGACATTTTCTGTCAACCCTGCTGAACTGAAAACACACTTGTGAGTTTTAAAACAAAAGCACAGTGAAAAGCCAAAAAATTATTCAGGGCTATTTTAAATGTAAGCATTGTCATGATAGGCACTGCAGTGCCTAAAACCTGACTGACAGGTTGCTGTGGGAGTGACTTGTCAATCACAATGTAACAACACCCTAAAGCATGCTCTGTTTATCCAGTTTAGTCTAAATGGGAACAATCTTTACACATCAAACTGTGTTGCAGAAGACTTCCTGAAATTAGCACTCAACTCTACAGAAAATCTTTACTGTGGCAATTAATCTAGTAGCAGGAAGGGCAATATGCTCTCTTTCTGTACAGACGTCTTTTCGCAATCAGGGATTCTCTTCCTGAGAATTTAAAGGATTCAGGTGGAAAGCAGTACACACTGGCTTCACTCTTCATACCTGCGGGCTACGTCCACTTCTTTGATTGCAGTCTATTGAAGTTCTAAAATGTGGATCAAACAGTTAAAGTGCTCCCTTAGAAGATTCCCTGCATTTATGGATTTGCAAAATCAGTGCACGGGAAAAGAAAAAGCGAGGACGTTAGTTAGCTGTGGGATGAAACACAACCCAATGTATTGTTCTTTTGGGTCCTTGTGACTTGTGATAAGTGAGCAGACGCTGATTTGAATCTTCTGGTCTTTTAACCTAAAGGTTTAATGTGCTGACAGTCTCCTAATCACCTCCAATCAGTCCATTTGACCCACCTCTTCTTCATTACTCGCCCTTCAGTCATTACAGGAAATGAAAGTGAAAGTGAACAAGCCAACTGGCTTCTCTCACTTTCTTTCTCTCTGTTCAACCCCTTCTATCTGGCACCGGGTTTCAGTGTTTATGCATTTACTGAGATGGCTGGCGGGATTGTCAGAGAAAAAGGAGGGTTTATTTTTTCTTCTCTCTCTTTCTTTTTTTTTTCTCTGCAATCTCTTGCCTTCAGAAACCATTAATGCCCATTCAACATCAACATCAAGGCACGGCTTTGATGTCTATTCTGGCAACAGACCCCTTTTCTTTCTCCGCTGCCTGCTGCTCTCTCTCTCTCGCTCTGTCTCTCGCCTTCTCTCTATTCCCCTTTATCCCTTCCACTTCCCTTCGCTCACTCTTTACGGTTACTGTACAATCAAATAATTAAACGGATTGTCGACAAAATGATTTTACCTGGCAATTAAATATGCAAAGCGAGTCGGCAGGCGGTGTATGAGAAGGCGATTAAAATGGGGCCCACTGCAAATCTACAAAGGCTTCACCAGCACAATAGGCAGCAGCCCCTGCCTGCTTCACACACTAGCTTAGCCTGGGGAGTGACTGGTGCCTCTTTATACCAGTCTCACACAGGCATGTTTACAATAGCCCCGACCGTGCTATGCCAATTACGACAATGCAAGGAGAAACGAATGCCAGTGTTTGGAGAAAAGACGGAGATGAAGGTAGCAGCGTATGGGACATATAGGGCGTACAGGGTGGCGGGAAAGAAAAGCAGTGCTGCCAACCAAAATCAAAGTTACAACTCAGAAAAGTTTCCCGCTGATGAAAAGATAGAAAGAGTTGCACGCTTCAACGAAATTAAAATTTGAGTTAAAGAAGTCTGAAGCAGCAGAAGAAAGGCGAGTTTCTGTGACAGCCGAAGCTTCAGAGCCCGTATAACCTGCATAGCACTTCAACAAAGCAACTACTAGGACTGGAATGTCATAGAAAGGCTGAGCGAAGATGACAGGGAGGGAAAAGAGAAGCAGGGGCTCCTGATGGGCAGGAGAGGGAATGCGACAGTCAATGTCCATCTATCAGCGCTTCAGTGGGGAAAAATGCAAGCAATTTTCCTGGATAGGTTTCCCTTCAAAGCCGGAGCCCCAAGAAGCTGTAAAAATAGAGTTGGGAAGAGTCGGCGAGGGCGGGGGTAGAAGGGCGGAGGCTTACACCTGCCCCGTTCCAGACAGTTCCTTATTGTGGAGTTTAGAGCATGGAGGAATTGATTTCAAGGTTGGGCGAGTATGCAATGCATTGATTATGTATTGAAGTTTCACAGCTCAGTGCCTTTGATGAGGCTGGAGAATTAATCTGCTATTTGCGGTGTTAAAAATACAAACTGCTCAGCTGCAGAAATGTCGTTTAAAGAAAGGGGCTTTGGGAAAGGAAAAGCAGTGTCTCGCAGATGTGGCGAGCATTGTCTGTTTTCCTTCTGCAGAGGGGGGAAAAAATGAGAAGATCATTTAATGAGAAGTGAAAGCTTGTCAGTAATGACTGTTGTTATCTTTGTTATGTGGCTACCTTTCTGACCATTTCAAGTCTCTGCTTATGTCAACAGTTTCAACTGAGTTGTAACAAGTGAGTGAGTGTGCACATAGCAGACGCGTTCCCCACCATCGAGTTATTCCTGGTATTAAATGATTTCTTTCCTTCCCCCCACTGCTGAAATAACGCCAGTTAATTGAGGCAAACATGACTAGGCCCTCTGATGGGGGATGCAGGGTGCTTCATTAATGTTTGTGTTGACTGTCAGAGAGTAGCGCTGGTTCTCATTGCTCTTTAATAGGACCAATTAGCCCATGCCCTCATTTCCATGCCTAATGTCTTCCATTTAAGTGCTGAATACGGGACCCACACATTTAACCACCGAGGGTCTGCAGCACATCAAAAGGTTACAAGCTTTCAATGATTTCTGTTTGCGCTGTGAATTAGCAGCTGGCATCTGTGAATTTAAAGTTGTATTTTATTTTCAGCACAAGAGACTACAAGAATAACTCGTTTATTTTGTTTTACTTTCGGCTCAAATTCAGTCACCTCTCCACCTTCAGTCTGCACCGCGCTATGATCACAGCGCTACGATACTGTACTTCTTTGATGGTGATAACAACATTTTATGTTCTTCATTACTAAGACGTGAAGGTTACAGAGAAGGCAGGTAACTGTCAAGACTCATTTTTGTGAGTATTTAACAACAGGTTCCACACTCTTGGCCTACTTATTGGAATCCTGCCATCATCGTTGTACATCATTTAACTGTACGGTGCTATGAGGTGACATTTTCTTTTATCCAACACTGGTTGTTATTTAAGTAACATTTTCTCTATTTCTAGTCAAAGAGCAAAAGCAGGAAGGAAAACTACCAAGACCTGAGTGTGACATTTGACCTGACCTCACATGTAGAGCTATGACACGCAACAAAGGTCTCTGACTAGAATCTGTGAAGTGTTAAACTACAAGGTGACTCAAACACCCTGTAGGGCGATTTTAAAACCTTGAGCCTAAGGCTACCTTTTGACCTTGTCACCTCAAAAACATCTAGAAACTCAGCTGATGACGGTTTCATGTCTGTGAGGCCAAAATAAAGACCTTTGGGCGTGGGGGAACTTTGAACCGAACGCTGATGTTAACCAGTTCTCACAACTCTCGACTGCAACAATGCTAAAATGTAATTCAACCGAAATGACGCACAACAAATTCTACACCCGTTTTATTTACAGTAGAACTCTTGGAGTGGTTTCACTTTCTTAACAGTTACTGCCTGGTTTCTGTGAAGGGGTCTCTGGGGTAGAAATGGTAAACTATATGATAATTTAAAAATGTGAAGGTGCCGAGTTACTCAGTTTTGAGTTTTTCGATGAGCACAGCTTCAAGAAGCCCGGTGTCTAAGCTATGTAAATATGGCCATTTTCATCTCTTTGAGAGATTGCTAAATGTCTGAGTCAATGGGAACGCCTATTACATGTTCTTTGACCTGCCAGCTTTCAGGTACAAAGGCGATGTGAGAATAGAGCAGGTAACTGACTTCTTATCGAACAACAAGGCCCGCAACGTGCTGCCTCCTGCACGTTTTACTCAGGCAGCACACACTGAGAAAAAAACACCAGCAAAACAAAAAAACCACAGAGTATTTCTAGTAGTATACTTGACTAGAAATAGTATAGTCCGCATCAGAAGCAGACGCTCTCCTGCTGTGGGCTACACGTGAGAAAGAGCAACTTGGACAATGTCCCGACCTAATTCCCTTCACACTGTCCGAGGTTCATGTGTAAAAACAGCCCCTGTTTATGCATTACCACATGTCCCAGACCGACTGTAGCACTGTAATTTTCTTTAAGTGGACAAAACACTCCAGTCAACTTGTATCATGTCTAAATAACTGTCTGAAAAATATGGCTACGTTGTGAAAATAAGTCATTTTCACAGCACAGCAATAAAAATACGTTATTCTGAGTCAGGAAAGAAGCAGTTCCAAGCACATCAGTTTTCATTTGAAAAATATAAAACTTTAATAAAGGCTACATCTCTCAATAATTACAATAATTATAGGTCCATGTAAATCTTTAAATGAAACTCTTTATATAATGTATAATTTACAGTTTAGATAGAATGAACCAAAACAAAAAAAAGGCTGTGGTGTAAAAACAAAACACCAAAACATGATTACAGGATATTAAAAGCATAAAAATATCTTTTCAACATAAAACCCTTCTGAAAACCAAGGGATATATATTAAAACCCTGAAACAGGGTAGCACATGGTATGGCATCCATGTAGGCACAGGTGCTGTACTCATAAAACACCAGCGATCGTGTGTTTGTACGTGTTTTGTTTGTGTATGTGTGCATCACATGTGTCGGTATCCATACTTCAGAATGCATAATTACAATGTATACAGGAGCTCTGCTATATACGGTGTTATTGTAACAACATTCAAAAGATATTGGAGCCATAATTCTTCAACGTTCACTTTTTTTTGTCTTTTTTTTTGTCTTTTTTGACACGCTAGCTGAACTCCTCAAAGAAGTCGTTCTCGGTGACCCAAACTGGTTCTCGTTAGCACAAGTCATTTTGGTGTGGGGGCTGTAAACACTGCCATTATTAGGTGGTGCAACTTGTGCTCCGGGTCTCGTCTCTGTGTGTAATCTACAACGGTTTCTACCCCCCATCCCTGTGCAATGCCTGGTTTACAAACAAAGGCACAACAAAAAAGATTGAACTTTGTCGATCGAGACAAAGCGAAAAGGAGGGGGAGGGAGGGAGGCCGAGAGGACGAGGGAGAGGAAATGCTAGTGTGAAAAACTTGCTTATTATAAACTATCAGCAGCATATAAGACTGGGATTGACCATTAAAAGAGTGGAGGGAGTGCGCCTCGGACAAGACCACCGCTAAGAGACGTGGCTACAAGGCTATAAGAAGTGCTAGGCTAGCGTCACGTCCTCTGTGTAACTTAGAACACTAAACTATATCACCACAGTATTCTCCCAATATTCAAAGCAGCTTACCCATTGGCTGTAAAAAAGGGAGGGCGAGGAACACAGGTTTAAGAAGACTCGGGGGAGGGGACAACAGGGGGAAGGTCATTTTCAATAAATACTTAATAAAAACTTTCAACTCATGACAAAAAGCATCTATATATATAATACATGTATATATACATATATGCATGTATGTATATGCACACGTATGGACGTTTTTGTAACGATGTTGGAGTGTAATGTTAAGAGCAGGTCGGTGGCGCTGCGCATTCACCTCCTGCAAGTCCATCAGTCTGTCACACATCACAAGACAACAGTCATCTACATCTTCAGTGGTTATATTCAAGAAGAGGCGGGGTCTCGCGCCCGCCACTGGCCAACGGTCATCATCGTCATCCTTGGATTGGTCTGTCATTCCCTTGTGTTTCTAAGGCTGATTGGCTGAGAAAGTCGGGGAGGGGCAGCGCCTCCTCTGTGTTCGGCATACTTCATTGGCTCGTCTTCCTTCAATCGCTCCTCTTGTGCTGGATATATTAACTCTGTTTAGCTTAATATTAAGAAAAAGAAACAAACAAAGAAACCAAAAAAAAGGAGTCCAGAGTGTTCTTGTAAATTACAGTCTCTTGCTCAAGTGATTTAGCTTTTGGTTGGGTGGGGGGAAGGGCATTAGTTGGTTGGCACAAAGTGGCCTTTAGTCCATCCTCTCCACCTTGCCCAGGACCTTGCCCTCATACATGGGCAACACAGTGGCATCCTCCCACACCTCCTCGAACACTGCACCGCACTCAAACTCATCACTCGCCTTCTTGAAGTAGTACCTGAGAAGGGAAAAACAAAAAAGAGAGGTTTGTGATTAGAAAACGTGGAGCGTAGGTGAGAACTCAAACAAAACCTGACAGAGTGGCAGCAGGATGCATCTGATGTATTTCATCGCGTTTTAAAGCGCTTTGAGGCACCTACACGACTACTTACATATACACGCTCGCGCACAACTCCCTTTAGTCCAAATCAAACACAGACACACACACTCTGAGAGCCAGAAATGGATCCTGCTCAAAACAACTTAGTCATAGCCTTCAATGCCATCCCTGCTCACTTCAAAGGTAGAGCCTGACTCCACATCACACCGCTGCGCAAACAGAGTTGAACCCTCCGTTTACACACTCCCTGTGATAATTCAAGCTGCTAGAAAAAGCCTGTTTGTGTGCGTGTTCATCTATGTGTGCTCATCCACTTGTTCATCCTGACTGCTAGCCATTCTGCAAATGCCTTTCTGTCCTGTAAGGCCTTATTAAAGTTGAAGGGTTAATTAGACGCTGTCTTAAGCCCCCCCCCCCCTAGCCTCTCTCTCTCTCTTTTTCTCTCTTCTTCAGTGCCTTTCCTCCCTCTCTGTGTCTCCATGGCTTATAATTGGGCTGGCTGTCAAATGAAGGGCATTTCTGTCACACAGGTTGACATTTCAGGTGCCCGAGAGTCTGCTTGTGACTGCAAGACTGCGCTCTGCTGTCTGCACGTAAACACACACGTACTATGTTTCCCTGTTACGCACACGCACACACACTTCGGGCAGCTTTCCGATCACCAGCCGAGAACAGAGGAAAAAAGAGGCAACAGGAAGGGAAGAAAGCAGGGGGAAGCAGAGCGGAGGCCTTCCCTGGCTCGGTGAGTGGGTGTGATGGGTTGGATGCGTGCCGAGACTGAGGGGCTTTACCCTAGAAGGGGGAGGGAGGGTGGCGACTGCTCAGACGGGCTCCTGGAGGTCAAGGGGTCACCTAGCTAACCCACTCTTCTTCTTCTCTCAAGCAGAGATAACTCACAGGGTATAGCTTGGTTCCAGTGACTGTGAAGTCTCCTGGAGCTCCTAATGATTTCTCCTCTCTACTTTAAACCCAGGAAAAGATCAGCAGGAGGGGATATAATGATAAGCTTTGTAATGGAAAAATGCCTCATTTTGCCCATGTGTGCCTGTGTTCAGAATATAAAAAAGGAGAAAAAAGGGGGAAACGGCTCACTGTTTTATGAGCTCAGCTTAGAGTCATTCAAACAACACATGTACAGAGGGGCGTACAAAAATGTACACATGCAGCCCTACTTTCCATGTTGATTGTTACACACAAATAAAAGAGAGAGGGGCCCGCTTTATCACAGCTGCAAAACTTAAAACTGTACTACAGCGTGCAGAGGTGCGACAGCAGCGATAGTTTTCTTTAATCATCTGACATTTATGCACACGTTTCCTCTGTTGATTTAACTTTCTGGTTTAATTCATTGTTTCATTCCTAGCTCTCGAAGCGTGTTACCCTTTTTTAAAATTATTAATAGAAGAAAACGCTACATTTTCACTCACAAATAGTTCAAAGTCATCACTTTGTTGCAGAGAGTGAGACAGAGAGACACAGGAGTCTTTCCATTGGAACATGTTTTATGTGGCAGGATTTTTCTCTCTTCACAACATCTGGCACCAATATCGTCTGGCAGAGCTGCGGCGTACTGTTCTCAGCTGTACTGCTGCCATGTCCAAATTAACCAACTCCACACATTCTGCTGCCATTGAAGCCAGACGCTTCATCCCCACCTCCCCCCCTTTTCACTCGCTCGCTGAAGAGTTATGGGATAGCAGGGGTGCAACGACTTGTGTTTTGCAGGCCTTCTTCTTCTTCTGTCTTGCCTAACAAGCAGATGTGACTAAAACCTGATGTTGATGTCACGGGCATGCAAGGCTACATTTGTTTTCAGAGGCACTGGAACAACTTTTTTGATAAATTAAGGTTGAACTTCCTGGACTGTGGAACCCCTGATTCAGAATTTTCTTTAAAACTGTCTATTACTTTTGAAACTACCTTAAGTCTTCACTATGTGAAGGAATTTCCCCTCATCATTTCAAACAGGAGGTATTTCTCCTGCATTAACTGTCATTAGAAGAAGAAGGTGCCTCCAGCATTTGATTCTAATGCCTGATGCAATAGTGTGGAGGAGGAATTTGAGGGCCTTGCAATGGTCTTTGTGCACAAAATAAAATGGCCCAGGCTTCAAAGCCATATTTATTAAGGCTGCCTAAGCATGGAAATCAGTACCAGATGTGAGAAAAAAAATTGCTGCAGAATATCCCCTCTGCTCCCCTCCCCGATTTTTGTAAGCTTCGAATACAGCGGATCAGCCCAGTTTCTTTTCAACTATCAGGCTCCAGTATTTCACACTCCCACTTAGCAGACAAGCACATAAAAGCACAATAACAAATGCCCATCCAAACACAGATGACTAACCCTGTCGTGACGCTAAACACATCTGAGCATGTATCTGCAAGTGTGATCTGTGCGCACTTTCCAGTGGCGCATGCTTACCGGTAGTTGCCTTTCTTGCTAAGCTGTTCCTTGAAGTGGCCCAGGGTGAGGCAGTGGGTCTTCATCATGCTGCGATAAGGAATTTCCTCTCCACAGAAAAAGTAGGTGACCACCAGCTCCTTAGACCTGAACATGCAAAATCAAAATTGTAAGATTTAAAACTTGGTTGTTTTCAGTTGGCTTTAAAAACCCACCACATTCACTGACATATATATGAAGGGGGCTGATTATTTTGAAGAACCAGGGGCTATTGGGCAATGTGGGAGAGAGGTAGAATGTCACATCTAATCCTATTTTTCTTTAAGAAAGGAGTTCAAAGACAAAGCAAAGCTGACTCTCTAAGAAGAGAGGAGAATGAAAATCTGAGGGTGAAAACTCATAAATGACAGAATGACAAAATAAGTGAGTAATGGTGTTTGGAAAACTAGAAAGTAATTGTGAAAGTAATAAAGACTGAGCTTTAGAAACAAAGGATTTAGCAAAAGTACAAATAAAAGAGCTCTTACTCGTCTGCTTGGACTCCAGGGCTGGCTAAAGAGTTGCTTCCCGTGGGGAAGACAGCTGCCGGGTGGTTCCTGTCTCTCTGAAGGTTGCTGGCTCCAGTTGAATGTCTGTGAAAATCACAAGATTAATGACAAATCAATATTCTTCGTATAAATACAAAGAAAAGAAACGGGACTTCATTTATAGAGTGTTGTGTTGTAGCAAATCAAGTGCACAACTGTTTTGTCTATAAGGTTTCCTACCTTTGTTTTGGTGGCTTGGAAACCTCTTCTAGTCTGCGACAGGCTTCTTCTAGCTGTGCCAGGGTGTTGGGAGGGGGAAGGGGTGGCATTGCTGGGTCCTGAATGAAAGGGTGGCCTGGGTGATGGCCACGGAGGTGAGCCCCGTTGCCAATGCCACCACCACCCCAAGATGAGGAGGTTCGACCAGGCAGGGTCTTGGAGTCGAGCGGGTTGGACTTCTTCAGGCCTTGAGTGCTGTTAAAACAAAAAAAGGGTCAGCCTCTTGAGCTGAGAACTCAGTGCACTTTTCTAAAGATCATTTCGTGCAAACAGACACTTACCTGTGTGGCTTGTGCTTTCCCTGCCTCTCACTCTCTAGGATCCACTGCCAAACATTCTGAGAGCGGTCGGTGGCAACTAGAGGAAGGCGTGGTGAAGACACGCCCTCATCGGAGGCCTTCACTGGCCGTTTGGACAAAGTGCTGCAGCGACTGGAGGAAGAAGGCAAATTAGCATCAGAGGAAGAGCAGCTCATCACAGGAAACATTTAAGGGACAGCTTATAAGTAAAACTCACGCAGGTGTGAAGTCGGAGTAATTGGCGCCCCCTTGAGGGCAGAGGCACTGCACACGCTGAGCCGCCTCGGCCTCGATTTGCTCCTTGGTCTTTGGCCCAGCGTGGTGATGGTGAATGTAGTGGTGGTGGATGTGCTTTGTAGACTGCCTGCCTGTCATCAGCACCTTAGAAGCCCCAGGATAAGCACCAAAGAAGGGCCCGTGGCCAGATGACACCACAGCACCAGTCCGGTCTGGCGAGCGTGAGCGTGGCGAGTGGCGAACCACTCCTGGTGACTGGCAGCCAGGTGTCTTGAGGACACGTGAAAGGTGCTCGTCTAGGATAGCTTGAGGATCTTCCTCACACTGGCTCGCAGACGGGAGCAGGGGGTGTTGGAGGGAGGTGCTGCTGATAAGGTCGTTGCCCTCCTCCCTTTCCTCTTCCTGGACAATGAAAAGAGAATTTTTTACAATTTAAAGCAATTGACAAAACATTCATACAGTCACATGTGGGAAATGCAGCCAGCAGAGAAATTCATGTCTCAGCTTACACCAACTTATATCTATCGTTCTCTGAAGTCAGGGAGAGCAAACGCCTGGATAACTTGATTTGAGTTTCCTTTTTGCCGTACTGTTATCTTCGCTAACAGGCTTTGGGTGCGCTTCATCTATAATGCAGAGTGTGCCTGTGCTGCACAAAGAGACTGGCACTACACATATTCAGCAAACGTGCCACTGGAGAGTAACTAAGTACTAACTATTTGAAGGAACTTCAAGTGTGTCTAGAAACATAAGTTTGAAAGTTCCTCCAGATGAAATGGGGGAGGACATGGAGGAAAAGCGAAGTAGCAACTAAACCAAGACAGACTTTAAATCCCTTGGTCTGTACCCCGTTCTTCAACATGCTCAAACTGGAGTAAAGGCTTTTGTAGTGCAGCACAGAACCACTGCCTGAGCTAACTTGGATACAAGATACAATTTCCAAATAGCAGTAAGTGGAAGTAAGTGGAAGTGTCAGACTACTTAGAACATTTTTGAGAGCATCCATACCTCCTGGATCTGCTGCAGCCTCTCCTCCAGTGAGCTCATAGTCTCCTGCTCTCGCTTTAGCTTCTCCAGCCGGGCGATGAGTTGGGCAGCGAAGGCCGAGGGCTCAACGGGGGTCATCTCTTTAGGCAGCCGGTGTGTCCTCTGCAGGGTACACAAGACAGAGAAGAGGACACTTTAGAGTGTGTGCTAGTGTAACGACTTAGTGTTTCTGATGGATGCAATATGGTGCATTAATCCACTGCCCTTGCCCTAATCCTATCTTGTTCCAAAAATCCTGCTACTATTCCAAAGGCCTAATCCACATGCCCTTGCCCTCGAGCTAACCTGAACCTTCTCCGCTGCCCATCCCTCCCTAGATCTTCTCATGCCCAGTGCCCTTGGCAGTGCCAGGCTGCTGGGTGAGGGAGAGAGAAGGGGGTAGCAATGGCGGGTTAGCAGTTGGTCTCGCTTGGAGGGGAGGCCCCCTGCCTGCACCCTCTGTAGCCCGACCAAGCCATCAGCTAGGCAGCCTCTGAAGTCAGCACACTTCAAAGGGCCCTTGTCAAACATCAAACGCACACTAGGGGTGGGAGGGACATGCAGCTTTAAATCTCCGAATAAAAGCCAGATATCGACAGAGAAGCGAGAGCGAGGAGAGAGGGGAAGAAAAGGGAGAGGGGACAAAATTAACAGTGAGAAAAAAGAAGAGGATTGAGACGTACATTCGTGAAGTGGCAATGGTGGCAGAGAGAGAGAGGGAGAGCGCGAGACAGAGAAGGAGGGAAAAGAGGGAGGGAGAGGATAGAGGAGTCAAATACTGGGAAGATCTGAGGGGAAGTAGTAATTTATTTCCCGGCTGCATGCAGGGCAGCTCAGAGGTACTCTAGTCACATTATCCTCCTTTTTCTTTAACTATATGCGCCGGCTTCTCTCTCTCCCTTTCTTACTTTTTTGTTATTTGGCACACTGGCTTTCTTGATTTTGACTCTTTTTTTGTTGTTCCTCTCATCTCTTTGTAAACACGATGAAGGGAAGAAGAAGAAAGGCAAGCGGAGCTGCTGGCAAAGGAGCGCCAGCCCTGCACGGGGCCCCCGCTGCCTGGGGCTGGTGCATCATGGGAGACAGAGCCATCTCCAAATCAGGAGGGAGACATTAAAGGAGTGCAAGTGGGAAAGGAAAAGAGAGAGACTGAGAGAGAAAAAAGACAGAGAGGAAGAGAGAAAAGTGCGTGCGTGTGTGTGTGTGCGTGTGTGTG
>NW_005187476.1:1385555-1397155 GCF_000239375.1 Pundamilia nyererei | reverse complement strand
CACACACACACACACACACACACACACAAACACACACCTGTGTTTGGATATGAAGACAAAAGAATTGAATATTTATTTTCTTGCCTCTGCTAACCTGTGTCAATCTGTTTTGACCCAGTTCCTTAAACCTTTTCACAACTTCAGAAGGTCAAAAAAAATATATCTTGAATTCATCAGCGCACACAACCTGACCCAAATACTGATGGGACAAGATGGGAATACAGCAAAACTGGAACTGAATAGTGATGTGTCTCCTATTCATGTGCTGGAATTTAAATCGTAGTTTCAATAGCCGTACAGTTATTACTATTCCAGAAAACATACAACACTATCAGCTTTGTGACCTACAGTGACAGAGACGTGACAGCATTTACATTAACAGCCCCAGAGAAGTGACTCTAGATGTGGGAAGAAGGGGGATTTGAAACAGCAGAAGAAGAAGCAAAGTAATAGGCAAACCCTGCCACCTTTAATGTGAAACTAGCGAGGGAACGAAATATAGTATTCTGTCACAATGCGAGCTCTGAAAATAAATACATAAATAAAGTGCAACTCCTTGAGGGGATTAGGACCCAGTTGTCTGTCAGTTGTGTAAAAGTTTGAGTTCACCAGATTACAAAAAAAGAAACACTAAGACAGGAAGCGAAGCTTAAGGAAGTAGGACTTACTGGAAAGTGGGGTAGCGTAACCTGGCCATTGATCTTGACGCTGCGGTGCATCTCTCGCTGAAGCTGCTTCTTGGTACCCAGCTTGTAAGGAGGGATTCCATCTCTGTAACACAAAAAGACGGCATACATTTACATTAACTAATAAAAGACAATGAAGACCACACAAAATATCCTTATTTAGAAGTCGCTGACTACAATCATCCACCCGGTTTTGGATAGTTTGCCGATACTCATCACACATGTCATGCTACCTCTACATTAACCACTGGTGCATTAGCACTATTAGCCCATCTTTGCGGAGGAGGGCCATTTGGCAGCAGCTCATCATGGAAGTTACTGACACCACCCAGAAATCCCTCACTGGGCAAAGTACTGCTAAATCAAAAGGCCAGGGATCCCTTGAAGCCAAGACAAATAAAAAAACACATAACAAAACACACCAGGACAATGGCAGGGATATGCAAAACATCTCACTGTAGGCTTCAAAAGAAGAGCCCCACTGATAAGATTACATTGGCTCGTGTCAGCCCTGACTGTGGTTATTCAAAAAGCAAAACAATTATCACCAAACTGAGCAACTTGTTAAGAGTCACAAAGTACAACACACTAAAGCAGCCTAGCAAAAACTGTGATATATTAACATGAAAATAAAGATAGAGCCAGGAATGCTAGAAGTCTCGGGACAATTAGGCATTTATTCTGGGAATCTCATTCTCCGTTTTTCATTCTGTCTGCTTTTCCAGTCAGTTGCCACTTAAGCTGGGCCAATTATCTTGGCCGTTTTGGCTGCTCAGAAGTGCCTGACCTAGCCCAAACGCTACTTTTTCTGCTGCCTCTTTGAAATCTCACACTCATGCACATATGCACCCGCTGCCATCTTCGTTTGGCAAGCGCTCTGCTGTGAGCCTCTGATCTCAGCAACATCAAAAGGCTGGTTTGTAAGATAAGGTAATGTTTGAAGTTGGTGCTGCAGCATTCCCCAGCGTCCAAGTAAATCCATAAATAAGATATAAGCAAAAAGAGAAGAAAAAAATCCCCCTCCCACCCCATCTTCCACCCCCTTCCAAATCCTTCTCTTCTTGTTCTTTATCTGGGAAATGAGATTCAAATTTGCAGTGTGTCTTTTAACCACTATAAAAGGACACACAATCAAATTGTTCCCTCGAATGAGAGCCGGAGAGAGACAAGAGCTCAGGACAAGAACCAGAAAGATCTCTATGTCAAAGACTTTGTAAAGAACTGTTAAAAGGAGATGACTTTGACACATATCCTTGTTCAACAATTAGACATTTTTTGCATTTCTGTGCAAGGTTTTCAGTGTGACATTGTCAAGAAGAGTCAGACAGTGAAGCCAGGCTGCCGATATCACCTGTGTTCCAGCGAACTTCTTGTAAGAGGGGCCTGCTTCCAAAATCAATGCTTCACAAACTGCACCCTTGAGACTACAAGCCATCATCCCTCAAGGCGCAGGAAGAAACACAGGAAACTCTTCAAAAGTAAAACTCAACAGCCCAGAGGAACTCGTGAGCTAACAAGAACCCCCAAATTAGAGGCAAAACATCCCAAACAAAGCTTGCCAACTTCCCCCTCGCTAACTATGTTTTTAACAATCCAAACTGTCCCCACCCCAGCGAACCATGTGATGGCTGAGCGCTTTGTCCAGGTTGGAGAAGAGAAAACATACTCTTTCATGGTTTCATGGGCCCTTACTTTATGGGGATCTCCTATTCAGTTGTGCAAGTCATTTTCAAAGCAGCCAGCCACCCTCTTATCCCGCTAAGCTCCCCTCACCTAACAATAGGCTGAAAGCGATTCAGTTAAGCCCTTTATACTCCGTGCACTTTATTTTCTCACTCCCTTGCACTTCGAGCCTCACCACTCCTGCTATTGGCTCTGGAGAGTGGAGGAGAGAAGCTGTGAAGCGCTGGGAGGTGATTTTTTTTCAGGGGTGTCCCTGCCTGGCCGTGAGGGGCGGGGGGGTTCCTTATGTCTTGTCCCAAGGTCTAGAAATGAGTAACCCCTGTGAAAGCCTCGCAGACACATGATCTCAGCACGCCACAGAGGCCAGTGGCAGGAAACCGACCCACCATGTGAGTAAGCCTTCTTTCATTTGGTGCCAACATTTTTCAATGAGTTTGTCTTGAGGCCCGAATGGCCATTTCCCTCCCCCCTCTCCTTCAGCTCTTCAAAGGGAAAAAGCGATTAGATAATATAAAAAAACAAGTCTGTTGTGGCAGAAGGGTGGGTGGGATGGATACATATCAACTTTGAGGAAAATGAGGCAACACCCCCACCCACATCAAGACGTTCTCATTTTTTTCCTCTCCTCTCTACAGCCTGTAACACATCAGAATAAACTTCAAAAGGTCTTCAGACATAATGACTTTCCCAGAGTTATCTCCCTGGAGGCCACAGCAACAACTGCACATTAATAGAATTACCTGGAGTCAATCATAGAGGATAATTGAAATAAATTACAGACCATTATTTTGCAACAGTGCAGTCCCCTGGCCCCAAGAAAAGCTGATTCTGTTGAAGTACAAGGCCAAATATTTTTCTTCACACCCCTACACTTTTTCCTGGAAAGTTGATGACTGAAATCTGGACCAGGCACGTTCAGATACTGGTGGAAATAAGAAAATTCCCAGACCTTTGGCCACTGTGAGTTGAAAGGAAATGAGCTTTTTGAAGCTGCTACATCTCCAGAGCCAGCTGGGTTTCAAATGAAACTGATCGGGTTTTGATTCCAATTTTTTTTTTTTTTTATGCAAACACTTACACACTGCTGTCTGTCATCGACATGGAATCATCTGTTGTGGCATCGCTGGAGATCTCGCTGTCATTGGCACTGGTGGCAGGGGCAAAAATGTAGCCAGAGTTCACAAAGTACGGACTGGCGGGGTCTCCTCGACGGTGGGACCTGTGAATGATCCGGGAAAACATTTGCCTAGAGTTATTGTGATGTCTCTAGATATCAAATCAATACAGTTAAAAGAGGTGACACCCCTGGGGTATGGGGGTTGTGTTTATTTGCTGTTTCCTGCTGTTGTTTGTTATATCATAGTTATAAAAATGATTTGCGTCTGCTTGGACTTTGTCTTGCCGTCTTTCTCTGCAGATATCTCTGAGTCACTTTACTGAGAGTTTGGGGCCTGAGGAATGTGACAACAGTGCAATAGATGGAGCTGTAAGTCCTCTTTTTTCTTGCCTTGTCTAGTATCACTCTCTCTTTCATGTTTTGCCTCCCTAAAATACAAGCATTCAGTTTTGGGGGGTGGTTATGGTTGGAGTGGGTGAAATGAGCAGCCGTGCTGTGTGTGAATGAACACCAGCGTTTCCCTTCTTTCTCTCTCCTCTGCTATCCCTCTACTCTTTCGCCATACTCCTGCTCTTTTCCACTTTGAAACTCCACTCTTGTTCCTTGGAGTGTTTTCTCCTCCATACCCTCCCTCTTTTATCTCTCTCTTTCTCTCTCTCGCTATCATCCAGTCTGGGGCCCCTCCTCTACCAACTCTCCCCTGCTTTCCTTTCTAAAGTCTCTCTCTTTCTCTGTCTTTTTACTCTCTCCTGCTGTGTTGCATTCCTGTTCCACTAGTGAAGGGGGTGGACAAGGAAGAAAGAGGGAAGAAGAGGGAGGGGGAACGAGCTTTAGAGGGGGAGTGAGAAGGAGAGAGGGAAAGGGGGAAGGAGGGCCCCTTTCTTTATGAGAATGCCTTCTGCCGGCAGTGCTGAGGAGAACCCCAGCATGACTAAAGCCGTAGGCCCCAAGCACAACCCTGACCTTTGGAAGGTCCACGCAAAGAGTCAGGTATTTAGCACAGCTGGCTCCTCACCCCCCCCCCCCTTTCTCCATCTCTTTTCTTTCTTTCATGATCCCCCCCTTCCTGTATTCCCCCCTTTCCCTCCTCTTGTCTCTCCATGTCTCCCTCCAAAGCATGCTTAGTCTCTGTCAGACAGATTTTTCTGTTAAAAGAGGAGAGATAAAAGTGCTGGGCAGAAAAGAAAGAGGAAGGAAAACACTGACACACACAATCTATGGCAGAGTGGGATTGGTGGTTGAAGCTGCGGAACTGAGCTGAGGATGTTTTTGTTGTTGTGTTTCTGTATCACTTTGGAGTTTAGTGTTGGAGGTTTCTCAAAAAGAAGGGGAAAAAAGAATCTGTGCAGTGGCAAAATTAGTTCCACATGTTTGAGATGGAAATTGGTTGACCTAAAGGGATGGTGAGGGGCAGGCAGGGGGAAAGGGGGAGAGTGTGGGTGACGGAAGGGAGAAAGGGGCTCTCTCTCCCCCCTGCTTTTCTTTTAGTGAAAAACAAGAATGCAGGGGATCACACCAGGAGAGCAGGATATGCCCACATGTCAACAAAACCCGTGCTTATTGGTTCCTAACCCAACACGGTCACTTCCAAGCAAATGAGCAACTATGCTAAGATGTTATCTGACATCTGCTCACATGAAGGCTAAAACCCTCGAGGGAGTCCTTAGGTAGACTTATTGCACTCAATCAATTAGTTTTGTACACTGTTATTAAAAAAGTTGGGCTTGAGACAATTTTTATCTCAGCTCATTAAATGTTTAGATAACTTGACAGGAAAAGTATGGATTATCTATAAATTGCACTTTTCCTACCAAACCACAAGACATTGTCAAACCTCTAAGTAATAATTGCCTCCAGATGTGAGGACAAAGTAGTTGAGTGGAAAAAATAAGTACCCTTTGATGGAGGTTCATGCATAAAATCCACTTTTTGAAAATGTTCCTGGCTTGAAAAGATTTCAGCTGTTGGACAATGTGTGGGACGAGCTCTTAAGATAAAAGCACAAATACTTTGCACAAACAGTTCTTTCATCTCTGACCAAGAGAACAATATCTCCGCTTGGCATAAGATTGACTGCACAGTTCTTTTAACTCTCTATTACCATTTCTATGTATAAATGAGATTTTGTGGCAGTATACACCAGCTCTATGGGTTATGGAGCAGAACAAAGAAGGAAAAAAAAGCTGAAAAACTTTACAATAGCACATCATACTGTTTAATGTAGCTGTAACAGTCATGAGGTTTGGTGTCTAAATTCATTCCTGAACCGGAGGAAGGGTTTCAAAGCACAGGAAACTTGAGCAAGCCAGCAGAGGGCTGCCTGCAAGACACCATTTACTTAAAAGGAAGGCTCAGATGCATTGATGTTTTGTACCCACCCCGCCCCTCCACCCCTCCAACCCCTTGACTAACTGCAAGGCAGGAGGGCACAAATATACAGGCATGTTCCTCTGAGACCCTTTGATCAAGTGCCTTTACCTCTCTCGCAGGCATTTGTGAAATACCTGCCACATATTCAGTGTAGTTTAACTAATGAGGGATCATGACCACAGTAAGCAATGCTCAATAAAGCAACAAGCACTGAGAAGTAATTACACAGGCATGCACTTCTAGGTGGGCGCTGCTCTTACCTGCAACTGTTTTCCAGCACTTCAGCTGCTGTCCGGATGGTAGCGGTAGCCCTCAGGTTTTTGGCAGACAGTCCGACCACAGACCCTAACGTTTTTGCCTTCAGGTCGTTACAACTCCATTCCTCTTCTTCCATGAGAGGAGGAAGGTATCCGCACATCAGCTTGAGACTGCCAAGACCGCCGTGGTTCATGTATGCCGCGTTCTCGCAGCCGGTGCGCACGTATTCGAGGTATATGTCAGAGGTCAAAAACATCTGGTATGCATTCTCTTCCATGTTGGACTGAATTTCCGTCTGTGCTTGGTCAAACATGGACGAGTCTATTTGTTGTTTCTTAATACTATCCCTTATGAAGGCCTTGGTGGCCGGTTTCAGTTGCTTGGCGACAATGCTGTTGTTCTCGATGTACCGCTTGAAAATAACTTTGGCAACTCGCAGCGTTTTGGTATCCTTTAAGTCCATTTGCCTGAAGCCGTTGCAGGCGAACCAAAAGTCCAAAGTGTCCACGCAATTCTCCCGCTCCAAAAAGGTCTTAAAGAGGTGAGCGCCGTCTTGGTCACCCAGGAGAAAATGCAGCGACTTTGTCCACCGGACTAGAGGCGAGTCCGGGGACGCGCTGCCCTCTGGCTCCCCGAGTCCATCCTCGTTCCTCCGCGGTGTGGAGCCGGGAGGAGCGGAGGCGGCGGGGATATCTTTAACCTTGCTCTGGGCTCTCATTTTGGCAGATCTGCTGGGGTTGTAGCATGACGCCTCTCCCTCCTCCCCCGGTACCGGAGGACGAGGAGCATCTTCTCGGAAGCTACTGCTGATGTGCTCCGTAAGCGCCCTGCTCATGGCTCCAGCTCTGGTTGCCGTGTGAGAGTGCCGTCGTGCCTCCACTGAGCTCCAGCCTAATCCTCCTCACTCTCTAAAAGCAGCAGGGGAGCTTCTCAGCTCCTCTTCACTCTGAAACACAAAGTATTGATCTAATCAAAGCCAGATCCTGCTGAACTTCAAAGAAAGACATCAAGTAAACAGTCCCTTTCAAAAAAACCTCGCCGGGTTCACAGAGAAAGGAAATATGAAAGGCTTTCTTCGTTTCATTTATCTATTTATAATCTAAATGAGAGATCAACTGCAGCCTACATTCTCAACGTGCATTGATCTGCCACATCAAAACACATTTTACAAGAATAATCATCTCACACAGCCACACTCTTCACCAAACCGTATTCTCACAACTGTGGCTTACACGTGTTTTCCTAACGAGTCCATGTCACAGGCTTCAACTCCAATTTATTCCCAATCTGTTTCGGACGACCGTACTGTACCCCTTGCCTGCATCACGCACACTCGCACTCACTTCCACACTTGTCCTCACTATCCCAGAAATGAACAGCCAAACTGCACCTGATCTGCACCACAATGACCTTAAAACGCTGTAATGTGCGAGAGGTAAAAAGCCCCGCGGGAGAATCCGGTCGCCCATGCGTAAGTGGAAGCGATCAGTCGCCTAAATATCTAGAAGGTTATTACAGCACATTAATAAAGCCACAGAACCGGTAACGTGTTTAAACTACCAACACGAAAAGAAACACTTAATATTAGGAGGGGGAAAACAAAATAAAAAAAACTGATCCCGTGCCAGAGATTTTAATCGGAGCCTGAGCGTAAAAATGCAGACTACTAAAGCACTGCCACCATAAATGACAAACTGCTAAAAGGCTGTTGCAAGTGCTACACAATCATTTACAGTCTTAACAGCCAGTGTATACACCACGGTGAAACCGACACTAAAATCCAATGGATGAATTAACGAGCGTAAAATAACATACCATCGCAGACAGAGCCAAACACAGTGAAACCCGTTAAAAAGTTAAACTGTTACTCCATTTTTTAGTTGAGACGAATACACTCCAAAAACTCCCCGAACAGTAATCCAGCACAATAGAGATAAAACGTCGTGCTATTTCAAGTCATGCCACATGTGTCCGCAAAACAAGCGCCGTAGTTTAATGTACCCTGTCCCATTCAACAACTGACCTCAGAGTAGGCAGGCTCAGTCCCTATGTAGATCACTGGGGGTGTCAAAATCTGGAGGTTGAGGGGAGGGGGGCTCCGACTGACGAATGCATCCCACTTTTTCTCCCCAGTCAGAAGACGCACCATCCGACAAATATTCGGTTTTTATCTGGGCTACACATTCATACGCGCGCGCGCACACATAAGCTTCTTATCTATCTCACCGTATTTCTCGCCCACAAACAAGAAACATAGCCCGCATTTCTCAACTTCAAAGCTCAGCAGCAGCACATCAAAGCGGCCAAGAGAGGGGGCCTGTGGAACAGCTTTCCTACAACTTACCATCCATGTACCCGAGTAGCCTCTTCGATTAGAAAACGTGAAAGTAAAGTAGTCCCAACAACAGGCTGCGCATATATACAACCAGCCCCGGCTCTGCTCCTTGTACCGTCACATCGGACAGTTTTTTTTACCCTTAAATGCGAATAAAGGAGAAGAGCTTTTTTCTCTCTACTTTTCTCCCCAGGTAGTGTTTCAAGAAATCATGGCAGGCGGTAGAAATCCTCCGGGCTGTTTCTACACCAACTGGGCTAAAGGTTTAACTGTGGACTTCAAAGTAATGAACCGCTGGCCTGGTCCCGGAAGATACATAAAAACCCTGCGCTCCGGCTTCGCAATATTCAATAAAATAAAAAAAATAAAAGCGAGTAGGAAGACGGATAGTTAAGTGGGATTGTCTGATAATTTTATCGTGTATTTTGTTCTGCTGCTCTTAATCAGCAGACTTTAGCCTTTCGACGTTTATTAAGGTTTATTAAACTTTTCTAGACGGGGACGGGATTTAGTTGTGTGCCAGGACCTTATCAAAGACAAGCAATCTCGAGCCAACTCCCCGAGGCTTTGGAGCTTGAAGTAAGTGATCTGCCGCGCCAATGGCGTTACTCTCACAGTCTGTCTGTTACTACACAAAGTTTCAACAGAAACACAAAGCAAACAAAAGCGATACTTTTGTTGTATGTGGCTCCTTGGAGTGACAGCAGTAGCAGAAGCCATTATAATGAATACTTTTCTGTGCATACTGCTGCAGCCTTTATGTATCACCTGTTGTACAGCAGGATATTTCTTAATTATTCCACCAGTTTGTGGCACTATTATACTCCCAGTTTTTCCCATATTTCGTCTAAATGACAGATTCCCCAGAGTACAGGGAATGACAGTAAATAAGTTATGCTTAAATATGACTTCAAACAATGTCCACGATGATTTAAAACTTATTCTTTTGGGTTATAGCACTGCTTTGATAATCCCATGGAGTGTAACTGTCAAATAATTTACATATTAGTCACAGGATTTTAGCCACAAAGATGTCAACCTAACTCACTTGCCAGTTCCACATTCAGCTAAAATGGCACAGCATGACATTTTGATTGAAATTGGACACAGAGCAAAGGCAAGAGCTGTTCTCTAGTCTTTTAATTCACATGACTTCCCTAATGTCATTGTGACAGAATCTTAAAGAGTGGGTTAGACAGTGATCCAATCCCATGGTACTTCAAAGGCTATATTGTCCCTTTGATGTTGGAAATCAACTTTAAAGGGGAATATAATTATATAAGTCAGAGGATTCAAATTCACAAAACTCTCATGATGGTACAGGACAAGAGAAGTAATGAAATCCAACTTCTCTGAGGTCCCCAAGTGGTGATTAATTCATGTCATACATCGGGAAATAAGCATGCTTTGTACCAGATCCCATGTGGATTCACCGTTGTGTCTGCATGTCTTTTGTATTTACATTCATTTATGTTCCCAGTTGGCATTACTAATTGCTGAGTAAGATCAGCAACCATAAACCCAAGACAGATATGTATATGTGTGACGATCAAGACATCACCTGCTGGTTTCTGGATGTACAAACCCAATTCCCAAAAAGTTGGGACTTTGTGTAAAATAGAATGCAATGATTTGCAAATCTCACAAACCCAGATTTTTTTCACAATAGAACATAGAAAACATATCAAATGCTTAAACTGATACATTATAATACTTGTGAAAATTGTAGCTCATTTTGAATCTGATGGTATTTAATGTCTCAGAAAAGTTGGGATAGGTGCAATAAAATGCAGAATAAAGTAAAAAAGAAACAGACATTTCCTGAACACAGAACCTTTTGAAATTAATTAGCACAGTTACCAACAGGTCATTAACATGATTGGGTATAAAAAGAGCATCTTAGGGACAGAGTTTCTCAGAAGTACAGATGGGCAGCAGTTCACCAATCTGCAAAAACCTTCAAACTGGGAAATTCTGAATAATATTGCTGAGTGTAAGACTGCAAAGCCTTTGAATATCTCGTCAACTACAGTAAATAATATCACAAATATTTGGAGAAATCTCTGTGCGCAATGGACAAGACCAAAAATCAATACCTGATGCTCCTGATCTCCAGGCCTTTAGGCAGTTCTACATAAAAAAAACCCAGTCATTTAAATCACTGGATGAATTCAGGAACACTTACAGAAATCACCGTCTGTGAACACAGTTCACTGTGTCACAAAGGTTAAAGCTCTATCATGCAAAGAAGAGGTACCTAATGGGGAAACACTGTAATATTGTTTAAAATGGACTGGGGAAAAGTGGAAAATTGGAAAGACAACATTTTAAAATCCTTTTGGAAAACATGAATATTGTGTTCTCTGGACAAAATAACAGAGGGACCCTCCGGTTCGTTATCAGCACTCAGTTCAAAAGCTTGCATCTCTGCAAGCTGAATGGGCGCGCATTAGTGTCTATGGAATTGGCAGTTGCACATCTGGGGAAATGCCATAATTGCTGGAAGGTATAAATTAGTTTTAATGCAAGATTTTCTCATTTTTTTCAGGGGTGACTTTGCATATTTTTGCAAGACAATACCAAACTAAACCATATAGTGCATTTATTACAGCAGCATGGCTGTAATATGGAGTGAAGAAGAAAATGAGTGAAAAATGGCAAACGGGAGAAGTAATTATTTTAAATGACACATTTTTAATATCATAGGTTATATCATAAATGATTTTTTTTGTCGTGTGTTGAGTATTGCAAAATCACTGTATCATAATTCCATTCATCCATCTGCAGTAGTATAAGATCGTACTGTTTCTGTTATAGATACTTGCTCCCTGCAACCCTATTTTGTTTCTAACATATTGTGTTGTGTATTTTTGAAATAGTTCAGCTTTCTACAGAAAACTAGGACTTTCTTTTTTTTTTCTTTACAGCAATGGAGTCCAGCTGATTACATTGACATCCTGCCAACCACTTCCTGAATGTTGCATGTTTTTAGGAAATTTTCACTGGTGTTATCAGAAAGCTGCATGACAGCAGACAGCAGAGTCTCTCTCTTTTGTGTGTGTGTGTCTGTTTGTTTGTGTGTGTGTGTGTGTGTGTGTGTGTGTGTGTTTGTGTGTGTGTGTGTGTGTGTGTGTGTGTGTGTGTGTGTGTG
>NW_005187476.1:1358177-1385535 GCF_000239375.1 Pundamilia nyererei | reverse complement strand
TGTGTGTGTGTGTGTGTGTGTGTGTGTGTGTGTGTGTGTGTGAGTGTGTCTGTGTGTGAGAGAGAGACAGTTTGAATATGAAGAGGTCATTCATCATTGCTTTTAGTTTACTACTGGATGATTCTGTAAATGGAACATTGCACAAATCCAAACAATCCAGCACCCAAAATGCTCCATAAGTGCCTCAGTCTGCGAGATGGAACGCGAAATAGGTCAGCAGCATTGGCACTATGACGTTCAAGTGACATTTGGCTGATCGTGAGGTCCAAATTAAAGCCATGAAATATGTAGCCGTAGTGTTATCTGCACACTGACATCTTTAAAGTCAGCTTTGAAAGGAGAATTGTGATATAGAGGGGTTATAAAATGTAATTTTTGAAGTGCAGGACAATCTTAAAAGTAGGATATTTCACATTTTGGATAAGATGCTATCTTCACTCAAATTAAATTAGGCCGCACATATCACTGGGAAATGGAGAAAAAATGAAAAAATGAATTTTTGCTGACAGGCCGAGAGCCTGCTCGTGCTTTGCTAAGTCTACTTTTAATGACGTGTAATGTTAGGCTATTGAAGATTTGTTTGTTTTTAATCCGTTTTCTATGAGTCAGACTGCTGTGATCAACAAAGATGGAAGAAAAACTGCAAGCTGCTGCCTACTTTAATTCATTTGACAAGTGTCATGAGATTCTAAGCCCATGAGACCACACCTGCTGACCTTATGAATGTGCGCTCTTCTGCTTAGCAGTGTCAAGAGAGAGAGGGTGCTGTAAAGTGGCCGCAAGAAGCCCCTTTTTGAAGTTGACCCTGCCCTGACCCTTTTGTTGAGGCCCTAACCATTTCACAGGAAGATCCAAATGCTTTAAAAGCACAATACAGGACGAGAGTGCTGCCACTGACTTGCTATAAAGCCCCAATAAAACAGGGTGACCTGGAGGCTAATTGGGAGCTCGTGGTTCCGAAGAAATTAAAGGCATCTGGTGCATCAGCATAGGACATAGATGAAGATCATCTTAAATTGTAGCTCATATTAAAGGCAGAGACGAGGTATGTATTTTCACAGGAAAAAGGACATAAATTTATGACAGTGAAAATTAAGGAATGATTTTTCTAAAACAACGTTATTTTAGCTTTTCATTGCATTAATTGCATCACTCAGACAGTAGGCCTCTATACCCACTTTTTGTCGCTTTTTCATAAGAAACTTTGGATTTGCATCACATCACAGCGAACAATAAATTCTATACAGCTCATTTTTATTCCTCCTTCCTCTACTCAAAATCCTACACTTGAACTAAAATAGCACAGAAGCAAAAAAAAAAAAAAACAGTAGAGAGGGAGGATAATTGCAAATAACCCAATATTTGGGAGTTCAAAGGCTGTGGTGGGTTTGAGTGATAATTTTGGCTGAAGCATCACCATAAACACTAATAAAATTAAGTGCGTCGGAGGAAAGAGGGGGCGTGGCCAGGCGTCCCTTTGAACAGACCCTGTGATCAGTTCCCCCTCTCAATTAGCGTATTGTCCACTTCTCCTTTCAGCTGGGAGGGAGGGGGCAGTCTCCCCCTCAGCTTCCCTTTGAAGTGATTATCCCTTTATCTCAAGCCTGAGCGAGGAATATCTTGGGGGACAATGGCAAATTAAAGCCCATATGGAGAGAAGCGTGAATGTCTGTTTGTAGGCTCAGAGAGAAATACCAAAAAAAAAAAAGAATAAAGAAAGAAAGTGGCAGTAGAGAAATAAATAGAGCGGATGAGCGGGAGGCAAATAGCATCATTCAGTGTGAATGAGCTGATGACTGAGTGGTAGATGTCAACACTCATCCAAAAAAAGTAATTTGGGGCTCGTGCTTGAGTTGACACTTGTAGCAAGGAGACTTTGGAAGAGCTGGAAGTGGGGGGTGGGGGGTTGCAAAGTTGTATCTGCCATGACAGATGGAGAAAGACGGAGAGAAGAGTGCAGCGATAGAAGGATGAGCATGAAGAAGAGAGAAGAGAGAAGAGTGTAGTTGTCAGCAGAATCAGATGGCGGTCAGGCAGACAGGCTTGAAGAAGATACAATTAAAGTGTGGAGTTAAGACGGGCTTTGAAGTCGGACATGGTGCATAACACCCTTAAAGTTTGAGAAGGCAGCCATTCATCTGCTTGTTATGGCTTGTTAAGACCATTCCTTTAAAAAGAACCAATTTGAGAAAATAAACTTTAATTTCAACTTCGGGAAGAGTCTAAATAAATCAAGGGTGACAACAATCAGGTTAGGCTTCCAACAAGGTAAAAAATAAGAAATAAAACTTGAATGGTCATCTTTTGAAAGCTGAGTGAGGGATTTGCTATAGAAGCTGTGGGGTGCATGTGAGTGCTGAGGATGAATAATTACTTTCTCTTTCCACTCTCCCCGTTTTTTTTCTTACAATCCTGTTTTTCGGTGGCTTAAAAGTTTAATAATGTATAGAAACAATGCTTGTGATGCTTGGCCTAATCCGTTTTGGCTTGGCAAACCTTTGTTGTAACCCAAACTCTATCTGATGTGAGCAAATGTTTGCCAAGCCAGTCTGTACAGACGGACAGAGTGTGCGACTGTTTGTGTTTCTTTCATTCTTCCTAAGGTGGAAGACAGTTTGCACAGCTAGAAAAACAATCTGCTTGCTGGATTGCTTTGTTATAAATGTCTACAGAACTATAAAAAAATTACCCTGCTAAAAAAAACCCCCAAAACAATAATAAATAATAGTGAAGGTATAGTTTGAAATCAAATCAGATCTCAGTTTGTGGAAAGAAGTCATATCTATACTGATATGAACTGGGAACTAAAATATGCCACATAGTTTAATGGAAATTAATTTATCAATCTATAGAAGGGTGAATTCAAAGGTACCCCAAAAAACAATGTGAAAGAATGATGTGGCATGCTACTTGCTGAGGCCATCCACATTAAGTATTTTTGAAAATGTTTGGTTAGAGACATTCACAGCAGTACCCTGCTGGGCGTCATGTTGTAGAGCTTGGGCAGTTCTCATCTTGTTCCTCCTTGCAAAAATGAGCAGATACAAGTCCTGCTGATGTGTTAAAGTCCAGCTATAATAGAGGATAGTCTCCTGGAATTTCCTCCATGCTCTTGTGACTGTGCTGGGAGACACTCCAAAACTTCTGGCAAAGGCACGTATTGATGTGTCATCCTTGAGGAGTTGGACTACCTATTCGGCCACATTAAAGCGCAGGTATTGCTCAGTAGTGACGCTGACCTTTGCAAAATGCAGAACTAATAAAGAAAAAGTCAGAAAAGCTGAGAAAGAAAAGAAATGTCAGTTGCGTCCACCTGGAAAACCATTTGTGTTTTGGCAGTTGTCTCATTGTTGCCCCTCTAGTACACCTGTTGTTAATTTCATTAACATCAAAGCAGCTGAAACTGATTAACAACCTCCTCTGCTACTTAACTGACCAGATCAATATCCCAGAAGTTTAATTGACTTGATGCTACACTCTGTGCATACTGCGCTAAATTTGCTGTGTCAGTTGTTCCTGCAGTTGTAATTCCATAAAACAATTTCATGAGTATTAATTATGTTTGTTAATTTATCATGCATGAAAAATCAAGTGATTCTCGATTGTGACTGCGAAAGCAAGGCAAATGTTTGAGTGTTCACTTTGAGCTCATTTAGCCGTCCTTAATGAGCATCAGACAAATGATACTGAAAAGTGCTTGATAGCAACGAGCACTAAGACCCATTAGAGGCCAAATAAAATGCTAGTTCAAACTGACAACTGCTAACTAACCGAGGCTCTGCTGGACAGCAAATTTAATGCACTGATAAGGAAAATGAATTTGCCGCATAGATCCGGCACTCGGCTGTTGAATTCTGGGCAGAACAGCAAGAAGAGACAACAGTACACAAGAAAACCAGCAGAGAAATGTGACAGCAGTTCATTGTTTAATGTACAACATTTATAGCCATTGTGATTTCAGCACATACACATCTTGCCAGTACTGACACGCTCCAACAGACAAGTATGGCTATGTCCTAACACAGTGTCAGACTCTGCAGCAAAACGAAACAATTCAGTGTGGCTTAGCATTAACCAGACAAATATTTCATCACCTGTGTGAAGGACTGGTGTTATATTAAAACCCTTTTTTTAATTTCTACTTTTAGCTCTGCGAGGTTGGAGCTCCTTCCTACTGTTTGTCACGGAGCCTGTCACTGCAACGAAAGTGGCACTCACAGGATTTAAGGGAGCATAATTACTGAAGATCACATTAATGCAAACACCACATGAAAAAGGACCTAAACTCCGAAACACATGAACCACAAGTTGTAACACAGATACCTGACGAGCTGGTTAGCTGATAAGCTAATGTGAAAGTTAACCGACACTGCATAATCTGGTCTCGTGAAAAATTAGAATCTTCCACAAAAAATGCAACGTAATTACTTTTTTTAAAATGGCACTTATTATACTAATGTTGTTTGTAACTGTAACCACATATATTTTGGGGACTTCTTTGAGGGGATGTTTGTTATACTTTGACATTAGACTAGAAAAACAATTGCTGGTGTATCAAATATATAAGAAACATCAATTGTCATCAGTGACTTAAGATCAATTTATGCCAGCAGTTGTTGCCATTGCAAATTGCAGCTTCACTGAAGATGACAAGCCTTGCTTTGGTGTTTCGACTTGTTGTGCACTTCTGGATTTTTGTGTGGTTGTCATGTTTTGATTTGTTTTGATTTCATTGATATATCAGTTATAGAAATTGTAATAAACAAGGCATTGGCCCTCAGAGGTTAAAAGCTACAAAAGTGGCTTAAGTGAAAAGTAAAGGAAAATTATGGCTTCAGTCATTTGCATAATGTTAGGCAACTACAACACTTTCATTTTTATGTCAGATTGCAAACTACTGCAAGAAAGCTGTAAACCCATTCAGCAGCTTGGAGAGTTCAAACACACTTTGTGCTCTGAAGTACATAAAGGGAGCACTACTTTCTGCCTGTAGTCTCTAGTTTTACTGGGCAAATTCATTTCCAAATTGTTTTTTGCTGTTCAAAACACAGCCTTGTTGCATTTGAGTGTTCAACAAAAGTCGTTTGAGATTAAAAAAAAGGAGAAAATCAGAAAAAATATTTCAGTACAAGAGATCAGAAACTCAGAAACGTAAGTCTCTGATTATCTCTCATTCAAATGCAAATTACACCAATAAAACATGAAGAAACAAAAACGCTTGCCAGAGAGAATCTGTGATTTATTATAGCTGTCAAATAGAGATTTTGGCTTATGAAATGACTTACCTGCCAATCATGTGATGATGGTTTTTGTCTTTTAGTTGTCCTAGAATATATGTTCACCATGATCTGCTAGAAAAGCGATTAGATTTCATTAAAACCTTTTCAGGTTGTTTTTATTAAAACATATTTTCATTGCAGTTGCTGAGGGGTTGTGTTAATATGCATGAAAGTAGCACATCTGTAACACATGCTGATTTTTTTTCCACTGTAACATATAAGCCTGTGTGCTAAACTTTGCATAAACTCACCAGCCGTAACATCAAATTTAAAGTTAGAGAACACAACAACGACAACAACAAAATTCCTTCAGCTATAGCTTTTATCGTGCTTATGCATGCTTTCATGGTTTCAGTGTGACTCACACTCTTTTAAGATTGTGCCTCACACTCTGAAAGTCCCCAAAAGTTAAATCACAAAGTGCACTTACAAAGCAAAGCCACCCAAAAGCCTAATTTGTAGCATTCAGTCATTTTTAGTAAGAAGCCACTGTGAGTCATATGTGCATAAACAAAATGTTATGAGAAAAACAACTTTTCCTTTTTTTTTGGTTTGAAATTCGTGATTACAGTGGAAATCAAATCCACTAAGGCTAGAGCTCTTAGTAGAAGGCTGTGAGGATGATGATCATGTTATTAGTCATAATGAAAAGCTGATTACATAATAAGCAAGTTTTCTGGAGGATGTTTGAGAGGAAAAATGCTTTGTTCACAAAGTGATGAAAGAAATCAGGAAAAACATCCATATGTTGAAATAGCGATTACCAGATGTGAAACTGCAGTCCCTCCAATGGCCACTCGAGGTTGGATCTAAATGTGGGTCTCCCATAGAGTCCGCAATGGCTTCAAAACACGACAAAAACCACCAAATAACCCCGGTGGCAATGTCCTTCTTTTATATACAGTCTATGCTACAGATCACTAACAATAAGTAGGCCGTGTGATGTTTACACAAGTGCATATTCACACATATGTGCATATGAAGTTTTCTCTATAAGTCTGTGTTTGGGTTCACTATAATATTCGGGGCTTTGAATGTTTCCTTTGGGGTTATAATATTTTTACTAAATGAAGAGTTAAGCCCACCTACTGTGAAAAAAGGAAGTCCCAGATGCAGCAAAAGAGTGCGATCGTCTGGGACTTCAACTCTGGCCAGCTGCATATTGTTCATTTATTCCTGAGAGAGTTTCTAAATCGATAACCAAAACTAAGATAAAAGTGTTTTGACCCTTTTGTGGGATGTTTCCCAGTGTCATGCAGCTTCTCAGCAGGTGTGCAAAGGGAGGGTGAGTTTCAAAACACACTGCACAGCAGATAGGCAAAGAGGAACATCAACAAAGCGCTGCTGCTATGCACCTCACTGACTGCTCTGACAACCGATAGGGAAAACATTCCCACAGAGAGAAAAAAAAAGATGGAGAAAGGGTGCGTAGCAAGAAAAAAAAGCTGTAAAGTGAAGGCAGAGGAAAGGAAGAGGGGGGAGAGGGCCAAAGAAATAAGAGGAAGGCATGGAAGAATGAGAGAAAAATGAGAAGAAACGTGTCTGCTTCTCTTATTCATGTATTATGTATTGTTTATATGCTTTAACTACAGCGAATCTGGCATCACAATGTACATGTCATTCCAGAAGACAAGTGAAACTTGATGTTTGAGGAGAACAGCAGGGAGGAGGAAGGAGAAATATATAAACACTGATATTGATGTAAAACGCTATAAAAGCAAATGTTATTGAAGCCTGTGATTTTTTGCTTTCAATGAGACTCTATCTATCTATCTATCGATCGATCAATAGATCTATCTATCTCAGTTTTGCTCAGGCAGTGTGAAATACTTAGGAGCAGCTGGAGGTAGAATGAGTCATCCAACAATCAAATGATCCTCCATTTCACATGTTTAGGTATCATTTTTCTGTTTTGTTTGTGTGTGTGTGCCAGCCAGGCTATGCAGATGAATAACTGACTGAGATACTAGGACCTGAATTTTGAATAAATGATTGATCAATAACAACACTGATGTTTAGTACATTTGTTAAGCATTTTTTGGTCACCCCATATATATATGGTAAATGGCCTGTATTTATATAGCGCCTTACTAGTCCCTAAGGACCCCAAAGCGCTTTACACATTCAGTCATCCACACATTGGTGATGGCAGCTACATTGTAACCACAGCCACCCTGGGGCGCACTGACAGAGGCGAGGCTGCCGGACACTGGCGCCACCGGGCCCTCTGACCACCACCAGTAAACAGGTGAAGTGTCTTGCCCAAGGACACAACAACCGAGACTGTCCAAGCCGGGGCTCGAACCGGCAACCTTCCGATTACAAGGCGAACTCCTAACTCTTGAGCCACGATCGCCCCATATATATATATATATATATATATATGCTACTCTATTCTACTCCATTTATTCTGAAACCTGAATAAAGGAGCTTTCCATGACTGACAGTTTAAATTGCTCCTTTTTTCTCCATCAGGTCATCCTGTTTATTAAACAAGCTGTTTTAGCTTTCTTTCCAGCCTACTCCTGATTGGCTGCTCCTCACAAAAAGAAGGTTTTAATAGCAGAAGGGTGGAGGCTCTGGGTGACCAGTAGAGCCGTGTGCCTCAGATGACCATATAAGAGATATCTGTTCTCATCCAGACAGACTTTTTAGAGCAGTCTGAAACCTAACAGGAGATGTATGCTGCTGGATTAAATCTACACCTATGTAGGTATGTCATAACCACAAACCCTTCTGAAACGCTGTGCTATTACTTACGCACACATTGCACTGATGCAGCTATCAATCACTGTGATTGGCCCGTTTTGTACCATTATTCCCTCCTGTGCACGTCTGGATGCTTTTTGTTTTGGTTTTGGTTTTCAGGTCAAGTATGACAAACTCCACTGCCAACTAGTTTAGAACAACAGAGGCACATTGGGACAAGTATAAATACTAGAAACTGACAATGGTCACTTGCAAAACTATGTTATTGGCTCTCCTTAGAGTCCACACAAGTAAAAATTAAGTTATGATTCATAATCAGTACTTGTAAAAAAGCAGACATCATTACTTGAAACTTTGGCTGTGTTTAATATGACTTTATCATCGGATAATAGACCATCCCACAGAAATGTAACACAATTGTACTCATGTGAGCCAAGAGACTGTGTGCTTTATTAAAAAAAAAGGCTGAATATAACTTTGCCGCTATTTCCATTATTATTTTGTCCACCTCATGTACAGAGAAAAACATACAACAAAAAATAAACACAGTAGAGGAAAGGGCACAGCAAGAGAAAAACAGCAGTAAGAAAATTATTTTCAATGCGTTCCAGTTCCTGAAGAACAAAAATAAATTAATATACTTCACCCTTCAGCATTTTTGGAAACACTTCTGAAACTTTCAGTCTACTAATGCTAGCCAGTAATGCCACGTCTATTCCAAAGATGCAAACGTTTTGACTACTGGGAAGCCCTAACGGTAAGCTGGGGGAATAATAGATTGTGGGAGTGAAAAGGTCATCAAGGTTCACCGGGACCCATATTAACAAGCAAAACCACCTTGGAGTTGAGCTGAGGGGAAAGCAGGCTGTCAGTTATTACTGCTCCTCCGGCGGCACCTCAAATGTGTCAACAAAGCAGTGCGAAAGGAGCATGCTCCGCTGTTTGCCCTCCCACACCTGAAGACGATGTGATAGGTGAAAGTGGAGTAAGAGAAAAGATGTGAGAAAGTGTGGTGGGGTTGGGGATAGGAGCCCACCCTTTCACCCTTAACTCCTCTACCACCAATCCCCACCCCCCCCCCACCCCCCTCCTCAATCTCAGAATAAAACCCGGTGCCATAAAATGTAAGAGCGGGCAAACAGCTCCTCCCTGGCTTGTCGGAGAGTTTGTTTTAAAGTGGAAATGAGGCTGATGCGGCACTTGGTGATTAGCCCCCCGGCTAACATGAAAGGAGAGGAAAAGACAGCTGCTAATTTTCTCCTTTGACCTTTGGCTCCTGCTGGTATTTCATACAAACGTTGATTTATGGAGGAGCCTGACAACTAACTGCTACTAGAGGGATTACCGTAAGAGAAACGGAGCGAGAGAGAGAAAAAGAGTCTGACCTCTAAGGACTCCCAGTATCTAGATTTTTTATTTCTATCTCTGTCCTTTTTATTTCATTTGTCCTTCTCTGCTCTCCCATATCTCTTTGTTGATTTTCCTTTGCCGTTCTGTCTGCCTGTGGATTTCCAACTCATTTTTTCCATCTTTATTTATATTCTGCTTCTGTCTGCATTTGTCCTTCATCCTGTCCATCTACTCGCCACCGTCCCTTGAGTTCTCCAACTCTTCTATATATACACTCTGAAATAACCATCAGCGCATTAGTCTCTTCTTTGCTCACTCAGATTATCATTACAAACTGCCCGTCTAAAAACAAACCCAGACATCCTGACGCCCTGTGGTGCAAAAATGAGAAGGATGACACCGTGCGGAAGCTCTTTGTCATCCACCGCGCAGTGCCCACTACTTTAGCTGCAGGGAAATCCCATCAAAGTTCAGTTTCATTTCAGTTCTGAATCCCATGCGTGGATCGGTCCCATATAAGGAGGCCCTGTAACGGCCTCTGGGGCAGTAGACACCAAGGAAATGAAGATTCGGCTGCACATTCTCTTCTTCTTTATTATCGTCTAGCTTTTGTCCCCTCTATTGTTCTCTCAGTTTGCCAAAGGGGAAAATAGGCGCAAGGGGCACAACTTAAAAAAGAAGGCAGTTACTGGAAAACCCCACTTTAAACATTCAGGTTGGATATTACCTTGCAAATCACAGAATGACTCATGGTTAGGAATACAGGGATCCATGCTGTCCACATAAAATAAACAGTTATATTAATGCTTAACTGTGTTTATATCATAGCCAAAAGCTCCAGACCCATATGCTAAACGCTTCATCTGTTAAAGTAGCCTGAAATGATCCTAACAAGTCATTTGGCTCACAAGATTGTTTTATCTTAAAACCAGGTAAAAGGTTGCCAATGTGTTAAGTGGTTCATATGTTGACTTTCTATCAAAATAAATGTTTTTTTTTCTTAAATTTATTACACAACATTGTTTCCATGGAGCACGTTTTGCCCTCCTCTTTCAGTGGCTTCACATTATAAGTAAATGTAAATTTAAAATAGTTTAACTATGATTAGAAGCATCTTTCTGGTGCTGTGGTTCTAAAGTTGCTGCTCAGTATAAAACCTTTTATATCCTATTATTAATTTACGCTAGCCCAAATCAGTTTAACTACAGAAACTACATTAGAAAAGTTCAGTCCATTTTTGGGGGTTGGAACAACTAAAATAAATACAGGAAAAAGGTGCTGTGCTATGGCCTTTACTCTGTTACTCAATATGAAACATCAAATGTGTCTCTCATCAGTAGTTGGGCAACCAAACTTGGTACACGGGTCCCTAAAGGTTCTCATTTATATCAGACAGTATATTATCATCGTGTCGACTAGCATTTATGCATTGTCTTAATTTCACAACAACATCTCATTTGTATCCACAAAAGTTAAATTATGCATGATGTTTAATGATGCCATCACATTGCATAGAACCCACCTACCAACAGGCTAAAGTTACTCATTCAAGACAAAACCCACCAGCAGCAGACCAGATAAATAATGCTAGAAGTAAAAAACGGTTATATCAAGATCAGGTATTTTCTGGCCCCACACAACAAAATCTGGACAGCTCAATGAACACAAGCAACTGATGACTTCTAAAATACATGCAACAGATCTTTCTAGTTAAAGTAAAAGAGAAAAAGATTCCTGGGCTTTCAGACAAGAAATAAGAACATTTTAATGAATGATTTTGCAATCACATGATACACTTTTTGGAATATGGCTGTAACTTTCTAAGTAATACTGGTTAGGCTTCTACATTTCCTTATATGATGCTTAATGGGTAGCCTGCACAGATTTACATACGAACAAAACCTCTTGTTCAGAAGTGGGGGTTGTGGTGGTGACATGAATGAATCAGCATGACTTTTTCAAATTCATCTCTTATTATTCAGATGATTCATCCCTTTAGTTATTACTACCATATTCTGTTTGATTGGGATTAGACAAGGGATCTTGTTGTGATGATATCACTCCCTAACCGAATAGGCTGGACATTCTACACGCACTTAATCACGCCTATGTAAACAGCAATCATCTGATTTTGTTTAAAAGTTGACCAGTTTGTATTGTTTTTAAGCTGAGTCCAGGTTGAAGCATGCTACAGTTCAGCTGGTGATTCAACAGTTCAGTGTTCATCTTGTAGTATTTTAAAAGATAAAACCTCTGTCTCTGGTTTCCAGTGTTGGAAATTCATTCAAACTTTAGCCAAATTGTCAACTGGCAGGGACTTGATTATACACGATGGAGTAAAATATCTAAACCAATTACAAAGCCAGTACCACCAAAACTCTCAGATTATTAAAATCTAACAACAAACCACAATCAATCTTTCCAGCCAGCTGTGTTCACATGCTGCATGACTTCAACTGTAGCTCTCCCCACCTTTTGTTCTCACCCTCTGGGTTTCATTCAGAGTTCAAGCAGGTCATTAGCAGAGTGATTACAGTGGAAGAGAGGCCATCCATTAAGAAAATGTGCATGTGTGTGTATATATATGTATATACATATCTGTGTGTGTGTGCATTTGCATGTCCCTTTCCCTGTGTGCACATGTGCCTGTCTGCATATGTGTCTGCCTCTATGTAACCATGGTGTGTGCCTGTGTGTGTATGTGCCTGTGTGTGTGTGTGTGCTTCTGTGTGTGTGTGCGTGCATGGGTGTGTGTGTGTGTGCTTGTGTATCAATCACTCCAGTGTGGGTGACTACGAGGAGCTGTTTGTCTTTCTCATAAAAGGGAAAGGGATCAAAAGGGCTGGTCTACCAGCTGGACCTTCAATCACACTGGGACAACGTGACTTTAGAGCCCTGGGCAGCTGGAGCTCTGGGGACTAATGGTGTGTGTGTGTGTGTGTGTGTGTGTGTGTGTGTGTGTGTGTGTGTGTGTGTGCACTCACGCCTGTAAGAGTCCTCTTAATCAGGGTCCCTGCACATTTTCCATCACAAAATTCCAGACTTATCATTTATTAGAAAGCATTTCTTGTTTAGCACAGCTGTAACCTTTGAGCCATATTTTTGGCCATCATGTCTCATGGTTATTACTTTGTAGTCAACAAAACAGTTATATCATAATTTAATATTAGTAATACATGACACTACTACCTCAAATCTGCCAGTTATTCATCAAATAAAATCTTGAAAAGGTTTCTTTTGGACTGAGCATCATTTCAAAATATGACGAAGAAATGAATCAAATGCCAACATTTGAGAACCTGAAGCTCAACCGACACCATCAAATCACACTGCTCTCTATATATTTCCAGTCTTAGTTGGTTACTGTTGCAAACTAATCTATTGAAACATGGATGTAGCTTTTGGGTAAGATTACTTAAAATGGTTTCAGTTGACATTTCCTGTGGTTGCAAAAATAAGTCTAGTTGTATAGAAGCTTATGGGGAAGCAAGCCTTTCTTTCCTTTATCAAAATCTTCATTTTATAAACAATGGTCTGCATTTAAGTCAAAAGGGCTGTGGTTAGAGTGGGCCTACCTTGTGATTGACAAGTTGGTAGTACATGTCATCATCTCAGACCTCATATGTATGTTATCCTAATGGAGTACTTTGCCCTCAGAGGCCTCAGGCCTACTTGTGGTTCCTAAAGTTCCCAAAAGTAGCTTTAAGCTAACGTGTAACTATTTTTTTTTAATGGAAGCCCAGGTGCTCCAATTAATTGTTGGGAAGAGCTACACTGAACTCTCTATGAGTTGAAAGTGGAGGACAGAAACAAAAGAATAGGTCTATTATATGAACAAGTGGATTTCTTATAATGGTTTTACCAACTTTTCCCAATTAAGCAAGATACAATTAAAAATATAACATAAGATAAAATGGACTCATATATCAAGATAAAAACCTTGAAATGTTCAGTTTGTACGATACTTAAAGTTTGTAGCTTGACTTGAAGCACTGTGATATACCAACAGGGGAATGTGGTAGTCTTCAAAAAAGTATATGTCAAATTCATCTGTGTTAGAATTTGTGAAAAGCATATTAATAATGTGCATTTCAGTCAAATGACTGTACTGCATCCATGGCAGCCTTGGGGTTTAAAATGCTGATTATAAAACTCAAGGTTTTGAGTCATCCACCATCTTTCTCTCCCCTTCAGTTCACGTCGTCCCTTCATTGCAAACCAGCAGCACAAAGAAAAATGACTGTAGTTCCAAACTTGAAATCAAAGGGGTTAAACAGTTATGTGCAGTTTGGCGAGAATGAAGGGGATTCATTTGTCAGCGTGACAACAGATGCATATAACGTGGATGACAATTCATGTTCCAGAAATAAGCTTTTTAAAAGGGCTCATGAGGCAAATTAATTGTCTCAAAGACTGAATGCCAGTGGCATCTTAATGTGACAACAACTTCAAATCCCAGAGAAAAACCATAGACATGGACTTACCTATTGAAGCATTTAAGTTCAGTTCTTATGACGTCTTCCCCCAAATTTTAGCCGACACCTATAAAAAACAAACACAGTCAACAACAAATTAAAAATGCTCTTTTGCTTACAGCATGTTTTATCAAAGGTAGTCCCATATAGAAGGCCTTGTGTAGATGCTTCTGTAAGACACTGAGCTGTGAGATAATCTGTGATACTATACAGACTTGAGGGTTTAAAGAAAATCTAGATTCAAGTTTTCAAATGCACAGGAATGCCCGAGCGATTACAAAAAGAGTTCAGCAGCCAGCAAATGAGGTGAGAGTTCAAAATGTTTGCACATTGTTGCAGAGACATTCCACAGACATAACTTATCATATTTCCTTTCGGTGCCCCCTTTCGAGCTTCAAAGTTCCAAAAAGTCGCTACGTGCTTTTCTGCCTGATAAAAATCTCTTTGCTCTTTCACAAAAAAGAGGATTTGACCTGGGCGTGTGTAAGTGTATACATGTGCATTCATGGGAATGCATGAATGTGTACATCTATCAGTGTGACGAGATCAAAGCAGTGCAGGCATGACTGAGTTTTAAGATCTAACGCGAACAAAAGTTCAGTACATTCTCTGGTGTCTGTCTGAATGGTGAGTATTTACTTAGAGCATTATAGTTAATAAAAGACAAAGTTACAAAAGCACTTGTGGGTTCGGCCATTTTTTCCTCGACAGCGGAACGCAGTTGAATCAACTAAAATTAAACTGGGACAGTACTGAGCATACTTTATGCAAGATGTACAAATTCATGATCTTAACAGAATATATTTTGCCAGGGTTTGTGCTATACCAAGTCTGACATGCATTATCCCGTGGAGCTATAAATGTGAAATGTATGAATCAGTTGGCTCTGACATTAAATGGACTTTAACCTCCCAGCATATGAGTACAGACTGCATTATGTGTAATTAAGTCAATGTGAGAACATAGCAGTTAAAGGTAACTGTGAACAAATGATTATTTCCAGTGTTTTTCTCGTGAACAGTCTCCTGTTGTGACAAATGGAAATTGAGGACAATGTGCAGACAGCACACAGTCATGGACTCAATAGACCATGCCAACATGCACCAATCAATAGGCACTTTTGATATTAATTAATACTTTAACAGCTCTCATGTGCATCAGCACTGGTGAAATTCTGTCCACCAGGTTTTAAAGAGTGTCATTTTGGTATTAAGTTAATCAGAAAAAGCTAGGAGCTAAAATTGCTACACGCCAAGGGTTTTGCTGTTGATTTGGCATGCTCTTAACAACGCTTCACTTTTTTTTTTTTTTGCAGAAAACAGAAAAATGGAAATTTCCATTAAAAAATACCCACATACGTGCAGATTTAGACACCATTACATTACTCACCAAGCACATTGGGAAAAAACGAAACAAAACTCTGACTTTTTCAGACACATACTTGTCCTGAAATGTATATAAACAGAGAGAAGATTGTGTTTTGTGAAAAATTCATCCTAAAAAAATGCAAACAAAATGATATCAACATCAAGTGATGAAGATCTGGTCCTAATGCTTCTAAACAAGAAAAGTAATAAACTGAGATTCTGGGTTCATCTCATGAGAAGTTCAGCAGCAGAGAGAATTTAATGCTTTGATCCAGGAGTTGTATCACGAACTCTTTCATACATTTTTCAAGATGTCATTGGGGCAGTTTGAACGCTTGTTAGCAGAGATGGGACCATATCTGAGGCAGAGAAATAATTTCAGAGGGCCGACTGACCCAGAGCAGTGTCTAGCTTTGAGTCTGAGGTAAAATAGCATTATTTTACTCGGTCCACATCATTGTATATTCAGTGCATACCAGTGCACATTCTGAGATACGAGCCCACTTGATGCCAGATGTAGTGATCTGATTGGACCGATCTGTTTATTCGCATTAAAAAACAAAAACAAAATTGAGCTTGGAGCAAAATAACTAACTAAATTCATTTGTCCAGCAAAGTTATGCAGTTGGCGTGAATGACTGCATTAAGAGTAGGTGAGCCACAAACATATTTGATGCACAAAATATTTGCAAAACCTTTATATGTTCACTGTGTAAAGGACTTTATTGTGTCAGAGCTAAAGCTTTGGATTTCTGGGCCTTAAATACAATATCACCATGTGATCAACTAGGCTGCTATTACTTCGGAAGAGTTTATGGCTCATACCATCTGTGGCATATTGATGAAAAAAATTAAATAAATGCATTACTAATTAGATGCAAATTTAGGTCATTTTCATAGGGTCACACCAGTGACCTTTTTGTACCATCTCTCAGCTCACCTTAACTGTTTTTATGACCACTGAAACCAAATGACACCCAATCAAACCGGACAACTAGCTAGTCATTGTTGCACTTTTCTATCGCACTGTCTTGTTTCTGTATCGTTCTGTTCTGTCTGGTGTTGCACTGTTTTTGTTTTTTGCAATTTTTTCACACTTGCACTATGTAGTCCTGTGTTGATTGTCTGTTATATGTAGCATCATTGTCTTGGAGGAACGTTGTCGTACGTTTCACTGTGTACTGTACCACTGCTCATGGTTGAAATGACAATAAAGCCACTTGACTTGACTTGAATGTAGCTGAGTATTTACCAAGTGAAGAGGCAGCTTTCCTTTGGCCTCAGAAATCAAAACGCGACAGGTGGGGCACACTGTAAACTCCAACACAGCAAATCTGGTGGTATTATCAGACATTAGCCAAGATAGCTACTAAGGGGTGTAAAATGTTGTAAATAAAACAAAAATGTTTCAAAATATGGACATATTTAGTCAGAGAAAATGTTAAATGTATTATTTTTTAAAAAGAATAAGGTTTTTGGGTTCAGTCAATCTACTTCTGAATTTGCTTAAATACCAATGAATCTAAATTTTAAGAGAAGTTATGAAGATAAAACCTATAAATCTCTCAGTCGCTGGTTGACAGACATTTAGGTTTCTGTTTCCAAAAAGTGTCCATGAGGGTTCCTAAACATACATTAGATGAGGAGGTGTGTTGCAAATTAAGTAATTTACAGATAGGACGTAGATGACCGGTGCAATGACTGCAACCTTTCTTAGTATCTAAATATATCTCATTTTGTGTGCATATACGAGCACCTCGTTCTCACTATGTAAGTCTAGTTTAATGGAACTGGTGGACTGAACGATTATGTCTTCTCTGGATTCAGAACATTTTTGAAGCAGAGGCACAAATCTTCCCAAGCATGTTGTGTAATTTCAAAAATGCATGGTCACCAAAGAAAAACTTAGAATACCGAGAAGCCTGTGGAGGGTTTCTGAACCTGCAGCAGTGGTAGCTAAATGCATGAAAGCAGCTTGGGAATAATTTCAGACACATTCTTTAGGCAGCCTCAAAAAAAAAACCAACAAAAAAAAATCTTGCTCTTTTTTAGTCTCTTTGGAATCTGAATGATATTTCAGTCAAAGGCGAGAGCAAAAGCCTGTGGTTGTGTGGGTGAAATTCGGATACCATCCAATGTTCAAAGCCTTGAAATACATACGCCACACAATGTTAAAGCATTCCTTTTCACAATTTACAATGCATAAACATGATGGTTTACAGAGGCCCAGGGTGATTATTTGCACAGAGGTCTAGTTTCAGCTATTTCAGGTTTTTCTCGAGGCTGCCCGGCGATGTCGCCCCACAAAGTGATTCTTGAAAGTGTTAAACCACAGTCCCCCAATCCACCCCAACCCACCCACACCCATCTTCTGTGAACATAAAAAACTGAGTGTTTAGACTTCAAATATCTAACACAGACTGACCAGACAGCACAAGCTGCATAGAGCAACGCACGGCTGTCAGAAAAGAAAAGAAAGTATCGAGTACTTATGTTGCTTTACGTGATAAGTGCGCTGATTCATTGCTCTCGTATCACACACAGTCCTATGAATGAGGGAAAGGTCTGTTTCATTTAAAGTAAGCACTGCTTCTGTGATTTCATGACAGCAAAATTGTTGTTTCACTTAAAAGAGCTGACATATAAATCCAGGTTGCACCTCAGCACTCGGTTTTGCTCCAGGTCATGTATTCATTGCATTGTCTTCCTGCACGTACAGAACATGAACTTACTGTCAGCCACTCTGATATCACAAGAGAGAATGCACCAATTTCTCATTTTTCAAAACTTGTGAAAAACCTAAGCAGAGCAGCATCTCCACAAGGGCCTCACTGATGTATCTTAAAAGACTGCGACTTCTCAGTTTGCATTTGATTCTGTGTCTTTTCAGCAGCCGTGCGAGAAAGCCAGTTATGGGAAAACTGCAAAAGGGAGAGACAGGACGAGCTCGTGGGCCTTCAGAAGTCTTGTCAAAAGCCTTTCCTTTCTACGCTTTGTCCCACCGATATTCATCTTGCCAGTTGAAAAGTGAAGACGGCAAAAACTTTGGGCTTGAAAAGAACTTTTCAACTTCTAAGAGATACCTCGCAACAGGATTGAGCATTTGAAAAAAAAAAAGAAGAAATGAAGAAAAAGAACGAAACAGTAGGAATGGAAAGGACTTCCAGACTGAGAGGCATGTTAAAAATCAGATACCACAACTGAAAAATGGAGCAAAGATGAATATAGCATTGTCTTCTGGTGAAAAGACGAACCAGACACACCCTAGCACGCTCTGTGTACCCACATGCTTAAAATCCATTTGACACATCCCAATAAACATATACTTAATCTTCCGATATTTCCTCGGTCGGCATGTGCCTTTGTGTACGCGTGTGCAGCATGAGACGGATACAGACATAATAGAAGGAGAGAGATTGTGTGGGCGGGGTGATGGGCATATGTTTATGCATTAGCCACAACCGTCACTTACACCTTGTTAGACACAATCCTCCTCAGATGTGTCATCCTGCAGCGTGCCGCTAAAAGAAAAGTTTAATAAAGTTTGAACACCATTTACTTTATCTCAAAGATCAGTGGGGCCTTTCAAAATTTGCCGAGCAAAAACTTTCGCTCCACATCTTTTTACCTCAACTCCGCTCGTCTCTGAAAAGAAAGCTGACTTCATCACCGCACCTCAAGAGTTTGACGAAAATGAACGCTAAGCTCTTGAATCCTTTCTTTCTTTTGCTCAATGGCAAAATGAATAAATGATATTCCTCCCTTTAATCGACGCACTCAGCCATAACAAAGAGACTTTGAGACACTTTGAGGACACCTAACGATCAGAAGCATCAGGAGGTGCTCTTCGTTTTCGTTGATGGACAGGCAGATCAAAAAGCAAGCCCCTTAAACGCTTCTACCCACTTTAGAATAATCGCGCCTTTTCCCTCTTTCAAGCACAAAGTGGGAAGAGAGAATAATCGTTTCATCTTTTCTCTCTTCTCCGCTTTCAAAGTTATTTTGCCCGTGATAAAGCAGTCTGTATTGACGACTTCGAAGGTGCCTTGTCTCTTGAAAGAAGTGACATTTTATCTATATATAGTGTTAGAGTGTGCTTCAATTTAACTTTGTCTGGCGCAGAGCATGTCTAGTGTTGATGTGGCTGACAGCTGCTGCTTGAAAGACACAGAGAAAGTACTGAAGATTCAAATGAAGTTTTTCTATGACGACAGGGGCTTGATGTATGCTAATCAATCGATGGTGTAGAAAATATGCTTGCTGGTTGGGAGAGAGAAAGGAGAGAGCGTGAGTGACAGAAACTTGTCAGACAGCACTCACCAAGATATCAAAAAGTCACAAAGTTTGCGTCGCCACACAAGAGCCCAAATCGCATGTGGTATCTGCTACAAAAGGTCTAACTTGAGAAGTGCTGCATTTGATTTAAAGGAACAGAAATTGGGACAATTCTCCATATGGTGTGGCAGAAAGCAGGATTCTTCTTTTTTTTTTGAGGAGGGAGGGGGGCACGCTTTGTCTGTGTGACACCTACAGTGAATTCCTGAGAAAATTCTCTGTCTAGGTCTGTCTGAGTCTCTTCCATCCTTCAAAGGACATGGGCCATAGGATGTCGAATTTACATTACAAAAGACCCCAAACTGTCTCAGCCGGTTAAGGTGTAACGCATGATCAAATGGACACGTCAGATCAAATATATCAAACATCGATATCTAATAGAACAGATCATGAAAGAAGGACAAGACATCTGGTTTAAAAACACTCAGTTGGGGCTCAGAAACATTCTTTTCCTATACTTTTTCAGAGCTGTTTAGAGGCTTAGCCAGATGCTTACAAGTTTACCACCTTGAAGCTTCTCTCCAGGCTACCTGACAGTCAGAGGGTTTGGGTAAAATCACAACGTCTGAGTTGCCGCTGCTCATTTAGACTTTCAGCTCAGACTCCCGAGTTTTCATAGTGCAGTAAAAGTAAAAGAAAAAAAATCAATTCCAGATGTGGATCCCAGCGGAATTCCAGGAAACAAATACTAAGCTGTTCATCTGCACGTTTCAAACTGTATGCTTCAAAATCAGCTGGGTAAGATTCAATCATCAGTGAATATTGACAGAGATGCACCATACTGGCCTCTTGAATGCAAACTTTTTAGACAATTCCAAGCCTATACATGGATCTCAATCACATGTGACTTAGTAATGTACTTTTGTTACTCAAAAGAGACAAAGAGTGTCAAAAAATGTAAACATCAGATTGAAGCTGATGCATATAACCTCTCTCATATTTACAGATTTGATGTGCTCATGCTGGCACAAATGTAGTCACACACACACAAACCACAGATGTGTTATCACCAAATGTGATTAACACTGTAAAACGATTAACATCATGGTATTTATTCAAATCGCAACATCAAACAAATTCTTTCTTCTTTTTTATCTGACTGATCAGAGAAGTTACTGTCAGGGGAGAGAGGCGCCTTCCGATCAGCTCACCATCGTGCGTCCAGCGCGATCGGCCAAACAAGGCCCGCGCTTTCAGCTCAACTCCCTCGCTCTCTTTTATCATTTACAGAGGGAGCGTGCCACACCAGCGCCGTCCTCGGCCCGAACAAGGCCGCTCTCTGTCAGGCGGACAATGGACAGTAGAGCTGGAGGTGGCAGCGGAGTCATTGTGACAGATGATGTCAGGAACATCAGACGCTGATGCTGCCAGACACCAAGCAGAGGGTGACGGGGTCAAGAGAGAGGGCGGACAGCAAAATGGTAAACAGTGACACGGGGCCGTGGGGTCGAGGGGGTGCAGAATGTGAATGAGAGAGTGTTTTTTGTGTGAGTGTTCCTGGTACTGCTGAAAGAAATACACTCTCTGAATAAAGAAAACAGTCATGCGTGCAGTCCCAGACCAGAAGAACTTTAACTGCAGCAGTGCAGTGATGCCATTTGATAAAGCAATCGTGTGTGCTCTGATATTTGTGCATATTATCTCAGAGCACAGCTTTCAATAGTATATCCCACCCTCTTCACTTCAGAGGAGTAGAGCAACAGTCACTATACTCAAATATTTCTTCACTATATAATCTATAGCCAAATCTTTAATAATGCAAATTCAGCTGGTTCTGGGAGGCAGGATGAGCTCATAATCCTATTACATCATGATTCTGAGAGTTTCATTTTATAGCTTTATAGACTTTAAGCCAAAGGCAGAGCACGGGTGAAATAAAAGTGCCAGATACTCCTGAGCAGCATAAAAAGCATTTGAAATCCCTCTGTTAGGAACCCTCGCCTTAGATTTGGACTCCAAAGTTTGGAGGACCAAAAGAGCCACGTGCATTTTGTGCTTCAATAATGTATTAAAACAGTAAATTCATTTTTAATCATTTTATTTATTTAAACATTACTAAAGTAATTTATTATTTAATTTAAAATGAAAACCCATCCATCCCATCCATTCTCTTCCACTTATCCTTTCCAAGGTCGCTGGGGAGCTGGAACCTATCCCAGCTGTTTTAGGGCAAGAGGCAGGGTACATCCTCCACAGGCTGCCCCTCTATTGCAGGGCTGACATATAGACACAGGCTACGTCCATACTAGCGCAGATAGATTTGAAAATGGCGTTTTCATCTGAAAACGCTCCGCGTCCACACTAGCTTTTTCAGTTGTTTTCACAGAGTCGTGTGTCCACACTGAAACGGATGAAAACGCTTACGTTCCAGCCGTGCGCAAAAGTGAGTGAAACTTAAAGAATTTGAAAAAAAGCTATCTGGAGCATGTACAAACTGATATTCATCTTTTTTAGGGCAGTCAAAATTGAGAGCAATCAAAACAACCGCTGTATAATGCACTGCACTATCTTTGTATATTTGGTCACATGGCTGCATCACATGACTAAAATACATCATCGTTTTAGAAAGTCTGCATTTTTGTGTGTCCACGCTGCAACGAGACAGGCGCGTTTTGCCTTGAGGAAAGCGCCGTCTCAGTGTGGACGGGAGGCCAAAGCGCAGAGAAAACGATGCGTTTTCAAAGGAAAACGCATTAGTGGCTGTAGCTCAGGTGGCAGAGCAGGTCAGCCACTAATCAGAAGGTCGGTGGTTCGATCCCAGGCTGCCTCCTGGCTGCATGCCAAATATCCTTGGGCAAGATACTAACCCCGTGTTTGCCTACTGGTGGTGGTCAGAGGGCCCGGTGGCGCCTGTGTCTGGCAGCCTCGCCTCTGTCAGTGCGCCCCAGGGTGGCTGTGGCTACAATGTAGCTTGCTATCACCAGTGGGTGGATGACTGAATGTAGTGTAAAGTGCTTTGGGGTCCTATGGACTAGAAAAGCGCTATACAAATGCAGGCCATTTACCATTTAGTGTGGACGTAGCCACAGACAAACATTCGCACTCAGATTCACACCTGAGAAAATGCTGTTTTCGCGTTGCAGTGTGGACTGCGAAAACGGAGGCTCTCAAAAACGATGATGCATATTAGTCAAATGATGCAGTCATGTGACCAATTCAACTGAGATGGTGGACGGCATTGTACAGCAGTTGTTTTGTTTGCTCTCAAAACTTGGCACTTTTCCTCAACATTTTGCTGCGACGTTTCAAAGAGCCGGAAAGTAAATAAACCGCAGACGGAAATGATGCAGGTAAATGGTCTTACGTTTTACGCATGCGCAGTACAGGAACATAGTGTTTTCAATGTGGATGAAAACGATCAAAAACGATAGTGTGCACGTGGAGCGTTTCACTTATCCTGATTAGCATAGACGTAGACTTAGAGTTACCAATTAGCCTATCCCCACCAACTGCATGTTCAAAACCTCAGTTCAAAAACCTTTTTCAATACCCCAAGTAGATTTTCAAAACCTTTTTTTAAAATATGTAAGAAATATGTAAACGTATTCAAACATCAAAGATTTATTTCTGACATTTAAAATGGCGATTCCACTCCTCATTTTCAATACCATTTCTTCCCTGCACTTCTCTTTACTCTCTTTACTCAAACTGTGTTGTAGTGATGTCATCAAGGTTTATCCAAAACTCAGGCTTAGACAAATTTTTGTGTCAGCCTTTGTTAAAATCTTGCGTTCTGATTTTGAAAAAGCTTCTACGGAGCAGTATGGTGCTAGTAAAAAAGGAAAAAACATGAAATAGTAATGTTTGCTGTGTGTTATTGAACATCCAGAGCTTTTAGAGGGTGCACATCTATGAGTTGTTTCAATTCTTTGTGGCGGGCATGCTTGACGTGTGACACCACACACGAGGCAAGCTAAAGGGGGTGTCCACACATCAAGCAACCAGAAGCGACGTGGGCCCAGAGACCATAGAAAATCAATGACATTCAGAGACTTCAAGCAGCAACAGGAGAAGTAACCGCTGGCGATGTGAAGTTTTGAAACTTTTCTCAACTTCAAGGTGGGCAATTGAAGCACTGCCACTTACAGGAGAGGCTACATTTGAGGAGGTGGTAAATACATCGCAGGGCTCCATCAGGGCTGGGCAATTAATTTACCCAAGGGGTCATATGAGAAACTGGGACTGTTGTGGAGGGTTGCACCCTTAGCGTTAGAGCGTTACCTAGGCAACAGGAGTCAGTATGTGGACCAAGCTTCAATCAGCAGTTTGCATAAGCTAATTGCTATTTGGGCACTTGTGTGATGACAAAAATGTTTTGATATTTCTGAGTGCTGTTATACAAATTACTGTCACACATTTTTTTTCTTTCCACCAGCAAATAACCATGAAAAACAGACAATTGTGGAGAATATCGGGTATTTAATTTGGATTTAGCACAAATGATCCTTAATGCCAATTACTAACATTGTACACAGTCACCACAATGATCAGTTTCCTTTTCTTTTTTGGGTCTGTGTCGCAGGTTATTTCTGTAAAATAACACAAGTCCAGTCTGAGGGGACTCAAAGTCAGGATATTACTGCATTTGGTGAAGTGATATTCACAATAAAAAAAAGTCTTCCTAATACGAGTTCCTTGGCATTATGAAACACTGGCTGTATTTAGCAGACTCACCAGACTGCACAGTTTTGATCATTTAAAATGTGTAATTATGCATCTGGTCTCTACTGCTGCAGGGAAGAAGAAGGGGAAACTACCAAGAAAGGCATCAGAGTGTGTTTTGAGGTGCATTCGAATGTGTATTTTTAGAGCTGCTGTTGTTGGAGGAGGAAACACTGTGGAACTGAGCAAAAACATTTAGACAAGCTTGTCTTTATGTTGAGACTTCACTCTACTGGTTGCCTCCACAGTCATGCTGTGGGATGAAACAATCTGTTGTCGCTCTGACACTTGTTTTCATGGCTAACTCCTCATATTAGTTGAACTGGGTCTGGGAAAAGAAGACACATCGAACCACCCACTCACTCTAAACCGCAGTTCCCCTCCTCGGCTTCATGCTCACACTTAATTGTCTTAGTAATTAGAGACACAACTTTGTCTGCTATACGCAGTAATGCTACAGTATTTGCACACGCATTTGGACTGGGGTCTTCTTTAAGCCAACAACCTTCCCCCTGCACATCTGTTGTTGTTTGATGGCTTAAGGGCCACATAGCCACGCTGGGCTGACAATGATGACAACAAGATCGGCAAGAAGGTCTGCACAGAGCAGTAGACAAAACAAGTCATATTAATACACAACCTGTAAGGAAACTTTAACAGCAGTTACATAAAGTCGTGATTTTGGATATAGAACTGGATGGGACAGACAAATACTGTACCAGTTAAAAGAAGATGTTGGCTCATTATGTTGTGTATCCATGTATTTAATATATCATTTAATATGGAGGACATGATAAGGCACGCACTCAAAGTTCTGAAACGCTAACATTTCGTTAAGACCATCAAGAAGAAAATGGTCGAAACGAAAATACACTAACTCTTTTTTCCCCTGAAGCATGCACACAGGCGCACCTCTGGAAGAGTTTCACAGTCATTTAACATCCAGGCATCCATTAAAAAACAGATTTTAACAGAGTTAGAAGTTAGCAGGAAGTTAGCTCGCTAGTTTCCACCCAAGCATAATATGCCACGCTCTGAAAAAATTAAAACGTATAGCTCTGCTTTTGCTTCCAACATAAATGAAGACAGAAAACTAAACAGCAGTGAGGTTTGTAGTGTTACTGAAGTTTGGCAAGCTTAGGGTGACCATATTTTGATTTTCAAAAAAGAGGACACATGAAGAACATGAAGAAGACAATTTTAACATATTTAAATGATGCCTTCTCTGTGCGGTTAATGAATGGTGAAACAAAAAATGTCATATAAGATTTTACAAGTCAACAAGGGCAAAAAACTAACTTGAAAAACCTCTGCAGAACAACAACTCACAAAGCAGCAGCTCGGGGATGACATCACACATATGAGTCCTCTGTAGGAAAACCCGGACATTTTCATCAATCTCGAAAATCCGCCTGGACGCCTCGGACAGAACATTAAAAGTGGGGAAGTGTCTGGGGGAAAGAGGATGGTTGGTCACCATAGGCTGGCTGGTATATAATGATGTGCTACGTGATGGCTACCAACACAGCTATGTTAGCATAATATAAACACAGTGAAGCTGGAGGAACGCTAACTTTTTTCCACCTGATAAAAGTTATCGCGAGGATTCCCGACGGTTAGGGACAAATGCAGTTGCATGGCAGGATGCTGTAAACGGACCAAACTTCAGTCAGGAGAACAATAATCCATCCACAAGTCATTAATATAATGCTGCATGCTGGGCTGTGGTTACATCGCAAGGTTTTAAAAACTGAGCTTTAAAATGAACAGTAGTAATAAAATCTGATAGAGGCGGACAGTGATCACTGACTTTTAGGGGCTTGTACATATGTTAAAAACACAATAGCCTTAATAAATGCAGAGTAGTTTGGACCCAGAAGCAGGGTTCATATGACATCACTTAAAGACCAGATTCTTAGGTAAAACTGACAGAAACCTTTGAAATGTTATCAGATCTGACAGGAGATTCAATGTCGCTGTGCCCACTGAAATTAAAATGATGTCTATCACCAGATTTATTTAGATACAGATTTCAAGATAAATTCCCAGAGTCCACAGATGATGACTGTCAAGTTGTGAGACTTGCTTTTCAAGGGACTTTGCCAAATACTCATCATCAACGTTTCTATATGATGGCTTTACATTTTGTAGATAAAAAAAAAAGCAAAACTGATTTAAGTGTGCAATGAGATATGAAGAACAATTGTAATTCCTCTGCACCAATCAGCAAAAATAAGAATCTGAAAGAAATGAAAATAGCAGTTTATCTGCAGTATTTGTAGCTTGAGGAGTTCTTGAGTCTTTTTAAAACGAGTTATTTCCTTTATAGCATCTAAGACCTGCTAAGTAAAGCCATCAAAAAATTTGGACGTCTCACTCCCGTTACACGACAGTTTATAGAACCATTTTCTGGATGGCATGGCGTAGAAATAAAAGCGAACATCCAACCTAGCTGCTACGTGTCTCTTCACTCGAATACTTCTTCTTGTATTCAGGCAATTGATTCGTCTCTATATGGCAACGCAAATATGAAAGGCTCGCTTGTGTGTATGCGTGGGAACATCAAAACAGTTTTAATTGTGGCTAATCCTGGACTAAGATTCTTTCTAATGGGAAATCTTCAGTGAAGATGCTCCGACTCAATTTCCATCTGGGATTATTGAACTCTTTCATTCACAGGCTTATATCTCACTGTGGATAATCATCCATGTCCTGGCTCACAATTATAAAAAATGGAAATATATATATTTATATGGTGCAAACGCACATCCACAGTCACACACACACACACTTGCAGTTGTTTATCTACTGTAATGTGGTGATACTGTAACCTTGCTGAATGTAGCCTAGTGTGAATTTCAGATGTGTTCTTTGCTCTTTTCTTTTTTTTGCTTTTTGGAAGGGAACACGAGGCCTAGGACGCCCATGTAGGTCAAAAACAAATCCTGCGCCTCAAGCTGGGAAGCCAGAAACTTCTTTGAGCATCTGAGGGAAAGGAGCAGGAGCACTGAGTTTCTTCCAGGTGCTGCTTTTCACAGTGGTAATCCTGCCACGGCGTGACTGTGATTTTTACAGAAAATCTCTCCAAACAGGGCCCAGATGGTGGGAGGTAGAAGTGCGTGCGCACACACACACACACACACACACACACACACACACACACACACACACACACACACAC
>NW_005187476.1:1334550-1358157 GCF_000239375.1 Pundamilia nyererei | reverse complement strand
AGAAAACACATTCATTCACAGACACACAAACACACACACATAAAAGCATAGGACTTGTATACAGACACAGCTGTACACTTATAAAGTACAAACCTCACACACACACACACACACACACACACACACTAAAGGTGAGAACTAACTTGTTGCTCCTGGGTGGTCTCTGTGTAAAGATAAGGCCAGGCAGGAATAAAGCCTGTTACGTTACGTTGAGGCTCAAGCTCGGGACTGTTTCGTTATGTTCCTCTTTCATACACATGTGGAATGTCTGCGGCAGAGAAAGAGCCTGCTCTTTTCTAAGTTTAGCTCCGATTACAGAGGGCTTTCTTAATGACAATGAGTCAGGAATGAAGCTGTATAAACCTCCTCCTCGGCTCTATTTCTGCTCTCATCAGCTCTGTTTGTGGAGGAGTTATACGTGTCCTAATACAGAAGACACCTCTCCTTTGTAGTAGTGTTGGTCAGGCATGACGATCCTGACGGTGGTTAGCATGTGGAGGATGTGGAAACGGAGGACGTTTGAAATGAAGAGATAAAAGAGTTAATCTTCCACCGTTTCTAAACCGATTCCCTCCATAGCTTCCTATTTATGTACAAGGGAAGAAAGAGGAAAAAGAACTTGCTCCATCTCTCTGAGCCTTTCTCCATCTCTCTCTCTGTCTGTTTCATGTGGTTACTGGAACAACAATGTACATTCTGAGTGCTAGGCCTTTGATGTTGTTGCATTCACCGAGCCGTCTTAAACCGGAGGAGAAAGAAGAGGGTGAAAAAGACGCAAGAGACATTCTGTGGTGTGTTTTTGGTCTCTCTCTCTGTGTCTTTCTCTTTCCATCTCTCTCTCTCTCACTGGCAAAGCATCTGACATCTCCCGGCAAAAGACAAATTCGGTTTCGCCTGTTAAGTCGTCAGTCAAAGCTTCGTAAGACTTTTTTTTTCTTTCTTGCTCTCTCTCTGCCTTTTTCTCTCCCTCGCGCTCTGTCTTTGCTTCATTTCCGTGGATGCGGTATTGTGAAGGCCGCTTACACGCTTTTCAAACAATAACAGTTCACCCCCCCCACCACAAGTTTCCTCTCTGCCAGAACCCTACACATGCCAGCACATCCTTTACAGAGCCTTGAACCAACAACAAACGTTAAGCATTTTCACCGCCGAGAGAGATGAGGGGCCCATCCGCAAGCCCCTGTGTAATTAAACTAGATCTAATACTGTTATATGTTTCTTTTAGAAAGAAGGAGCGTTTCGGGGGTTTCTTTCTCACAGTGGTGAATACGAATTCCCAGGTCAGCATAATGTTCTGCGTATGGGACGATAGGAAAGGAACACTGCAGGTCTCAGACAGCCTGCAAAATTGTGATTCTCTGAGCTTCGACGGCCTCTGATTATAATTCCTTTCTTACAATCACAGTGTTTATGTGCTTTTAAAGGATACGATTATACTAAAAGAGGAAAAACATAGGAAACGAACGTGTGTATTTATCCCAGAGCATCAAATACTACACGCAAGGTGAGCTGATGCAATTTCCATGAAAATATTTAACTGACACATGAAAATGGCCCCCTTTTAAAGAACAGTGGAGGTCATATTAAGAGGCTGCAGAAGTACTGTGGAGTAAATGACAGGTACAGCAGCCAGGAGATCTTCTAGAAGGAAGGCTCACCACTAAACATGGATCAAAAGTAAATGTAATTTGGATGCCTCTATCTAAATAAACGACCACACGTTTCGTTTCAAGGATCAGTGAAACATATAAAAAATGCACAAATAGAAATGAAATTAAAATCATAGAAAATGTCTTTCCATGTTTAGCAACTTGGTCCTAAAATATGATTTAAGAAGCTTGTTTCTGCCAAATGTTTCATAGCACTGCTTCTTATACGGCTGTGAACCTCTCCTGTATGTGTACGTCAGCACAACAACATGTTTGGTTCATTTTCAGCTGTTGATTGGCTCTTTGGGGACATAGCAACTTAATTTAGTCCTAAAGTACTATTTAGTTTATAGGGATCAGGCATTTTTTCTCCACAATAAAACTTGATAAAACTGTCTTATTTGAAGCCTTGAGAATGAGGATGAACTAAACTATCACTAGTCTCATCCTATTTTTCCAGGCTTTCCACAGCGGGCATGTGTCGGAAGCACCACGAGAAACAGTGAGCCAAGTCTATTCTTGCACATACAGTACTACCTCGCACTGAAAGATTCCCGTCTTAATGCTTTTGTACATAGCTTTTCCACGAGGGTTATTTGGATTATTTCGCTGTTACATCTATGAAAAGAATAAAAACCAACATCCTTCCAGTGCCTCTGTCCGTCACACTGACAGAAACACATCTCAATCTTCCCTCCATCGCTTGCCATCGCTTCACCTCCACCTCCAGTGCTGCTGCTTACACCGACGGCAGGAGGAGAACATGAAAGAGACAATCAAACGCGAGGCATCAGAGCTGTCATTGGTGTCTGCAGAATGCAAAGTGTTATCAGAAATATAGCTGAACCTGATCCTCTGCTCTGTCCTTCCCACAGGCAAAGTTATCCTTTCAACTCACTGTGGCTTTCAATAACATGCAAACAAAAAAACATCGACAACTTCATAGAAGGCTGTGTGTGTCTGCGGTTATTCAGAGAACGCTGAATGGTCCTCTGCTAATGGTGTGGTATCTAATGCATGTTCTGAAAGAGAGGTTTATAAAATAATACATGCGATCCTGTATTCTTTAATTAATGCTTCCCTGCAGGCCTTTATTTCAGTTTATCATCTATAATTTATTGTTATAGATGCCTCGAAATCATTAAAACTCTTCTAAGTGACAACAGACATAAGTTGCTCACAGAGTAAGTAGGTCTATAGCCTCTTTGAAACGCTGAACACAGTGGCGCTATTGTCACAATAAAGGGAGGTGTGAGGATGTGCAGGGAGAATACCCAGAAGCCTCAAATACCCCACTGTCGGTGCAGATGAAAGGGCCGCACCAAGCCAAATCACTTTATCAGCCCAAACAGCCTCTCTTATTGTTAGGCGCTTCTCAGACGTTGGGTGCTGAGATGTCACACCACTAATTGAGAGTCACAACAAGGCCCCTTGTTTGGCCTGCTCCACCGGTTGTGTACAGCTACTGTAATCACCACAATAATTTGGCTCCCTGAAACATCAAATGGCAGCGTGGAAGCTGCAGGAATTTGCATTGCAGCCTTTGATGTGGGAAATTTAAACAAAGCAAGCTCTCGCTCTCTTGAACGGTGTGAAGGTTACAACGTCCTGCCCTCCACTGTCTGCTTGTCATTCCTGCTTCTGTCTAAATCACCTCTACTGTGGTTATTATTTTGGCTACGAATGCAACAGAGCGATAAAATCACGCATGAAAGGCAAATATAACCCAGGGTTGACCTAAGGGCTTGTTTATCTTTTACACACAAAAGGAGACAGACATCGTTATTAAGACATACTAGCAAGAGCCCGCAAGTCTTGTTGATGGCGGTTTTCCATTGCACAAGAGTAGGAACCTTTACTCAATGCTCGACTTTAATCCAAAGCCATGCTAGCCGCTCCGTGTGGCTGTGTTTAAACACGCTCATACTCTGGGCAAAATGTTAACATCATGCTAACATGCTAATCTTTTACACGCACAATAGTATATTGAACGCAATGCTTAGCATATTAGGGTCAGGATGTTAACATTTAATATAGATTAGAGTTATGGAAATTTTATTTCTCAAAGGTTTATGATCAATCCATGGTGGGAATACTATAACTAACTGTATTAAAGAGTCCCTCTTGGAATATTGTTGATTGACTAAAACAAGACTTTTAGAGGGAAGTTTGGTTTTTTGACTAATTCGAGGCCAAAATCAAACCCATAAGTACTGATACTCTACAAGGTCACCAAGCAAAATGTCTTCCTTCTTTAAAATGACCTTTACTGCATTTTCTTATTTTGTGTTTTGCACATAGAGTATAGGTATAGTTACATATGCAAATACAAGCACAACAAAAAAAATCCAAAATAAAAAAAAAATCAGAGCAGCATACAATCAAAAAGTTTTTGCCTGGCTTTATGCAGTCCAATAAAAATATGTGTACACACTTGATGCTTCAATCGGAATCAAAAGAAGAAGTATCAGCCAGGTTCACTTTAATAACTGATCAACAGCAAATGTCACCACCTCTAAGAAAGCTGAAGCTTTAGCAGTTTGCTTGTCTGGACCATCCAAGTGTGTGTTAACACAATGTCACAATAATAGAACATCAGAACATGCTATGCTCAGAAAAACTGCAAAAAACACAAGAGCTACTCCTTAAAGTCTGCAGGTCTCAGACAACCAGATAAAGATGAAGCTGTGTGTCCTGTCTGGAGGGGTTATAAGGAGAAAGCAGCTTCACTAAAGAAGAACGTGGCTATACGGCTTAGGTTGCTGAACAAACCACTAGATTTCTGTAATAATGTCTTTTATATAGATAGGACCAAAGTAGAACTGTTTGGCACATCAGCACAATCATTCTTCTTCTTAGAGTCGAGCATGGTGGTGGAAGAGTAATGGTTTGGGCAGTAGGACAGGGGCACAGTGCGGTGACTGAGTTGGCCCTGTACTCCTCGGTATATCAGAGAATTCTAGAGTCAGACGTGAGGCCATCTGCTGGACTGTCCCGTGAAAACTCAGCAATTCCTCAAAGTGCAGAGTAGGGATGGGTATCGTTTAGGTTTTATCAGCTGTTTTTTTGTAAAAAGATAACAATGTTAGCCTTTTCTGCAGCTATGGGGCATATATGGTATCACTCTTGGCTGGAAGCAGTGCTTAATCAATGGGAAAAAACACAAACTTTGTCCAAAACCTCTCATGTTTAACTGTTTTCCACTTTTTCTTTGGTCATTTTAGCCTTTTTGGCCAGGGTGAAGGGAGTATCTGCCATCAAACAAGAAGACAGCCGCATGTAGCTATGATGATGTTTGTTAGTTCACCTTACATGCATTAATGTTATAACGTGGTTAGCCTACTCAACGTAAATTACACGCAAACAACATTAAGCGACTCACGCAGAGAAGAACGGCTGCTGCTGCCATCATCATCCTCATCATTTCTGCTACACTGGCAGGGCTAGGGGCCAGGACTCTCCTCTTCGGGTTTTTGGGGGATATTGCTAACTCCGGGTCCGATAACAGGCAACCCACGCACAGTAGATGTGCTCGGTGTGAGGTCTCGCAGCAAGCTATCATACGGCGCATTTCTGGGCTTTTAAAAAAAACGCTATGCGTCGCCAGGTGTTTCATCGGATTTGAGGTGTTACCTCCTTTGACAGTATCACAGTATCAGCTTAAAGCACTTGTTGCTGCTGAGTTTGCATCTTTTGCTGTGAAGTACAGCCAGACTTTTGCCTTGGACATTTTTAATCTGTAGCTCTGCTCTAAAAGAACGCATGTACCTGGCCCCGCCTACTATCCTCGGAAACGTAAAATTATTGGCTAGAAGTGTATCACAGCTCAGGGAAAAAAAGCACCGAAATAAAGCACCGAAATAAAGCACCGAAATGTGCGCTGCTTTTCGGTCTGGTTACTACCGTTTATGTCAGAACCGGTGCCACGCCGGTACCCATCCCTAGTGCAGAGTTGAGACAGCTCACCTGCTGTTCAAATCTTCTGTTTGCAACAGTAAAACATAACACTGCTTGTTCCAACAGGGGATAAACTTAGTGGCTGAATCAATGACCACTACAAGATATTACATGATCATATTTAACTGACTCGTTAAAGAGCTCAAGAATGAATGGAAATGAGCATATCGATGAGCAGATATGAGAATAGATTCCCTTTAATTAACAGTTTTTATATGAAAAGGAAACAGCACACTGATTAACTAGAACACAAAGATAGCTGAAGACAGCAGTTTGCACACCCACAGATATTTCCTTAAAACTCAAATGAGTTGTGATGAATAATTAATTTAATACATTTCCGACCAATTTCAGATATTATTAGATAAATATATAAATGTGCTTTCACAACAACCAGTTCTACGTTTGTTGTCTGGACAATATTGAGAGCCACACAAATTTAATGGCACATAGCTGGATGGATGAATAATACAGCAAAATAATAAACAAATTTATGAACCAAAGCCATCGGCAAACACAGCGACAGTAACCACACCCAAAGACTTATAAAATACGTCGCCTCATTTATATTCCTAATCTGCTTCCCAGCCACCTAAACCCACAACAGAAGAACACTTGACACTGATCTCATATCGCTATGTGTGAGTGACCTCATCCTTTCCTCTTCTCCCTCTGTGGCCCCCTCAGTGAGATCTGCATGCTCACTCAGCCATGCATACTGACGTCTAATCAACAGCAATTAACCCTGGCCTCTTTCATAGGCCGTGGAGCTCGGAGATAATGAAGACACCACTGTGTATTTATTTTCCTTTTTCCCACACACAGCGTTTGTCATCTGGAAACTTTTTTCAAGGCTCACTGACTTTGGAATGTGACTACCAACACCAAAAAAGCGTCCCCTCGATATTGCTGTCAATGCTGGGTGAACATAATTAAGACTGTGAAGAAAGCGATAAGATACGGAACAATTTGGAGATGGTTTTGATTTTTTCTACACACCTATTGCAATATTGCAGTTCTGGATGTTTTTCTAGGCATTATCCAACAGAGGTGCATGAGAGACTTCAACTGCTGGATTGGACATTGGCCAGACTTTAACATGCCAGCCCTCTAACACAAAGTCTGTGTCGTGTAGGGCTGAGTTGATATGCTAACAGTACAGAGAACAGTCTGGTGCTACCTCGGGCAAGATCCTTTCAAGTGGTTTCTTTACCAGATCCACACTGTGTATTTCCAATAATGCAATAGTGGCTGAAGCAGACTATCTCCTGCTGTGTGCTACAAATAAGAAAGAACAACTATGGATTTCTTTTAAAAAACATCATTCTCCTGATATCGTCTTAAGTTCATATGAGAAAATGGCCATAGCCCATTTTGTATAGTGTAGTACCCTCTGGAAGATAGGAGCCAGCGTTGCTGAGGTGTGACAAACCTTGTTTCGGCTGTTTTAATTCCATTTCTTATTCCTTGCTGCTGAGATAATGGAGTTCTTCCTCAATCCATCCACTGTATCTTTGGTCTCGCTCCAGTCTATCTGACTGTAGGCTGAACTAGAAAACAAAGAGACACAAGAAACATCCAAACAGTGTTACGGTCTGCTGTTTCAGACAAAGGTATTTGCATTAGTTTGCAGGGAGATCTCTTTTTCGACAGAGTTTTGGAAGCCACATTGTAATCTTAAGCAGAAGAATGATTCAAGTGTCAGTCAATCTCCCCTGTGAGAAGCAGACAAGCTAGTTGGAGCCTTGGATGCAAAAATAGCATGGGAGATGGAGGACACCCTTGCTCTACCCCCACATCTGACCTTTGGCTCTTTGAAGAAAAATGTCTACATCAAATACTCTGAATTATCTATTCAAATGCCTGGAAACAATCTTTGGACAATGACACATCAATCAAACGTTCTGTGAACCGGGGGTGGTTGTTTATATAAATGCTGTCCATCTGGGGGAGAGATCTCAACAATGTTACATCTCTTTTTCTGTGGGGAGATGGCAGTAAAAAGAAAGAAGGAAGTTCATAGAAAAACTTAAAATTCGGCCTTTTTTTCTCTTTTTCTTTCTTTCCTCAAATCCCAGCGTGAATGTGTCGGCGAGCTCGTGGTATGCACCAAGATGAAAAGTAGAGGCCATCCCTTTGAAATCCTCCTCAAGTCAAAATTACCATTTCATTTCAACTCCAGCCAGGAAACGGAGAGCGGGGCCACTGCTAACTGCTTTGGGCATATCGTTATTTATTGTGTGTAAACTTTGTAGGAACATTGTTGCCTGGGAAAATGTGTTGTGTGGGTGGTAGAAGTGAGCAGTTGGAGCAACCACAAAGGGAGAGATCAGGCCTATTTTCTCTGTAGGAGGAACACATAAAAGTGAAAATAATGCCCATTATTACAGAAAAACAACATCAGCCTTCTTTGCTCATAATTGTCTAACAGCTGAGAAGTTACCACTGAAGCTAAACAACCAACCAGTTGACCCTATTTAGGTAACTGCATTATAATTTTTCTGCTCTTTTAATTAGTAAGCTCTCTGTGCTAAGTGGGCCATTATCTGAGTTGGAACTAACTGCTTTTTCTATATTAAGTCTGCCATGTTGTTTCATTTAATTAACTTTATTGACCTCTACGCTGCAGGGGTTAACATTTTCTAAGCTATACTGTGAACCTACTCATGTAGCAGTACTTTAAAAAGTCCTTTAAAATGTGTTATTCTTATTGTGAAAAGTGGATTCATAGTTTGCTGTTTTACATATTTGCCTAAAAAGCAAAATATCCCTCATTCAGTCCTGGGAGGAGGTCTAAAAATCCCTCAGGCTTGTGTCAGGAAAGGAATCTGGTGTAAAAATCTGCCAAATCAAACATACAGAGCCCTGCTCTGGTGTGAATAAAGGAGGAGCCAAACGTACTTTCTAGTTTGAGCCAGAAAAGATTACTAAACAGGGGATCTTTCCAAAATACTGTGTAACACATTATTTTGACCATATTAGATTTAGTTATTCCTTGGTGTTCGTAACAGTAGCTATATTTCATGTATTTAGGAGACTGCATTTGCAGTTTTGATTCAAACTGCAATAATCTTTTTTTTTCTTTCTTCTGGAGACTATTCTAGCGGATATTGTATGAAAGAGATGACACGCCTTGGATAAGTTGCACCAAATACCAAATTTAGAATCATCAGTTAACCTAACAAGCACGCCTTACTTGTTGGAGACTAAAGGCAGTCGATGGCATCATCAGAGACATAGAGAGCACATACAAACCCCACAGAAAGGCTACAGCTGCTGAGGAGGTTCAAACCAGGAATCTTCTTGTTGTGAGGCAGCCGTGCTAACCTCTATCATGGCTGCCCCAACTGTAGAGAAAGTAAGCCAAATGAAACCACACAAATTCTGAATTTGCCATTATTTCACCTTCCAAATGCAATTTTGTAAAATTTAGATCGTTAGTCTTTGAGTAGTCTCATGGAAAGACACCATGGGTTTTGTTTTTAGACAGTGATCTGGGTCAGTACCTGAGTTTAATAGATTCTGCCTGTGATATGAGGGATGTGGCTCATATCACAGGCAGATTTTTTTAAATCCAATTTTGGCTGAGTTCATAATATCATTTAAATAGAAGTGATTATATTTAATATCACTAAAGAATAACAGTGAAAAGGCTGTTCTTGGTCGACAAGGGTTGATTGAGGTTGAGCAACAGCTAGAGTAGGTCTATTTAACCAACAGTGCTCTGCCAGCTAGTGACATTGGTAACTTTGCTAAAAGCATACAAATCAAGAGTTGCACACTTACTAAGACAATAAAAGGAAAGCCTATAAGGTCTTATTGAGGCGTTAGCTGTCTAAGTGGCATATCTGGGAACATATCATTAAAGTACAATAGAAATACAGATATAACGACACATAAAGAAAGTGACTTTAGTGAGGTAGGCTTCTGGTTTGATATCTTGGATGTTTCATTTGAGCTGGTTTCAAGTAAATGGGCCGATCATAGGGATACACAAACATATACCTAACTTCAATTATTTGTACCATCCTGTTAGTTTTAAAGGCTGGATCATTTAGTCCGAACTGTTCTTGTTTTTGTGACCCACATTCAGCACCATCAGACAGCTGTTTGCATTACAAACCAGGCGAACACTACCTGGCCTGCCTCTAATGGCAAACAGATAAAGTTTGTTATCTAGCTAGTAAACACAGTGAAGCATTTGGAAGTTAAAGATCCAGTGTATTTCTTTTAAACTACTAGGGATTATATATTTTATGAGACAAAACAGAGCTCTGAAGCATGGTAAGAACTAATGCTGACTTTGCTGTTTGCAAATCTCTGTTGTTTACAAATTATTCTGTGTGTTCTTCTCTCTTCAAGAACAAAGGAAAGGTAACACGTTACTGATGATTGAATTCCCATTTTCAGTTAAACAAATGATATAATAACAGATAATATGTCAGTGCTGGATTATCAATTTAATCTGCTGCCCCCAAGTGGCCAAGAATTCAAATAAATACATTTTTAATCACTGGATCATTTACTACAACTTTTGTAATATGTAATTACTCTTAATTATTCACATCAAACAGAACAGGTAGCACAGAGTGTGGGGGTGAAAGCACATACATACGCACAATAAGTATCAACAAAACAGTCCAGTCATTCTAATTTTTCCAATTCTTCTCTCAAAGTTTAAACACAAACATCCCCAGAACAAAAACACGTGCCCACAAATATTAAGAGGAACATTATTCATGCGATCATCATCATCGTACTGTAAATGTGTTATCATTGTGTTTAATAGAATTAAGACCATAAGGAGAGAGTGTGGACAGAGCCCAGTTGATTCATGACCAGAGGGAGAGGCAGCAGAACTTTGTTGACTGTGTTCTCCTCCAACAAAAGAGTACATCTAATCTTAAACATATGGCTGAAGCCGGGGATCCACAGATGACAGCATGCAGAGTATGGAAAAACACTGCAGTTGTCTTTTTTTCACCCCTATAAATCCATGTCAGCTCTTTTATGTCCTGGATGTTTTCGCTGTTTCAGACACTTGTACATTCCCCAAACCAGTTAAAGTTAAAGATTGCACCATGTAATGTTTACTAAAATCATAAATTCACTCACTTCTGGTCACATAGTTTTCTGTTGAACTTTTCTGCTCTAGAAATTCCAGATAATAGTATTTTACTATTTTAAGTAATGATACACTGAGATATCTAAACAGAAATACACAAGTTAAGTAGGCTAGCTGCTTGATTCCCATGTGCAGCTTACAAAATATAATTAAGGGAAGAACTGGATTGTTGAAACAATATGATGGTCACACACTGTGATCTATCTCAGCATATCGCAACTGGCGCAGATGTAACACAGATATAAATGTGTAATGGATTTTTAATAGTCATGATTCTGCTGGTGAAAGAGATGTGCACAGTGGCACGCGTGACTTGTTGAAATACAGAAAATAAGAATTTGCATGTAAAACACGTGGACTATAGCCCTGCTCTGACTCAGTAACATCATCTTGGCCACTCTCAGACAAGTTCTGCAAACGTGTCAGTTGAAGGAGTTGAAAAGCAAGCTGGGTGTTGCATATATATTTGGACTACAAGGGCTTGTTCATTTGTTTTATCTGTCCCACATTTTGTGTCCTCCACAAGAATTTATTTGTACTGGCTGCGGCTGCATCGGACTTGGCTGCAGGACTTATATATTTAAACAAGGACTGTTGAGAGTAAGGGGAAGTGTTCGACTAAACTCAAGTCGGGTCTTCTTTAACATTTAAACATGTTTCTGTCCACAAGGGCAAAAATGTTTACCTCTGCTGGTTCTGTTCCCGTTGTACAGCCAGACAGTTTCTTTCAGATCCATATTCTGGAACAGCAAAGAAAAACAGAGTCAGAGAAGAAGAGTGCACGATAGGTGAGGAAGGAAACAAAGGCATAGCAGTTGCAGGAAGTAAACAAACTGACAAACTGAAACATGAATATAAGACAAAGACAGATGGGAACAAAATGGAATCAGTTGCACGAGGCTAGATCGTCTTACAGGAAGCGCACGCTCTGATACTTTAGCCGCTGACCTCTCGTATGCAGCAGAGGGGGTGGAGGCGACAAGGGCTCTGCGGGCCCCATCTGCACGGCTTGTCCCTGGCTATGTGGCCATGTGTAGCACCTGGCCCCAAGCCAGCGCCCAACGCCCCTTTGTGGTGGTCAGAATGGCTGGTTGGGGTCTGCCTTTGATCCCGGGCCAACTATTCATCTCTAAAGGAAGAGGAAGAGCAAAAAAAACAGAAGAAAAAGATAAACAGCAAAAGAGGGAGGGGAGTAGAGGGAAAAAAGTCAACCTCTGCTGCCAATTATTGGAAAAACATCAAGGTCTTTTCTGCTTTTCTGTCTGTGTAAAGAGAAAGAAGAGAAAAGAGAGAAGGGGAGGCAAAAGAAGAGATAGCTGTTTGATGGCTTGGCTCAGTGTTAGTTGGAAGATTGTGGCAAGTCAAGGCGAGGCAGAAGCTGACCTGCAGGAGGTGATTAAAGGTGGAGAGAGCTGTTTGTCTGGCTGCTAAGGCTCTCTCTCTCTCATTTTTTGGTGTGTTTTCTTTTTCCGGCATGCCCCTTTTTTTTTTATCTTTGCCTCTTTCACTATCTGGCGCAGACTCCCCTCTTCCCCTTGTTGTTGCCATCCTTATCTGTGCCTTTCTTTCTTTTACCACCACGTGCTGTTAAACCAGTTCATAAGGACAAATAAAGGTCATTTTTCTGTCCTGTTGAGGTGTTTCTGTCTCTGTCTATTTGTCTGTCTGCCTCTTTTTCTTTGGTCTCGAACCTCAACACATATCTATAGTATATTTACAGATATTTACAGTGTGAGGAAAGCAGAAAGCAAGTGTGAATGACAGCCTGTACACTGAAGAAGCATGTCAGACTGCTGATGAGGATGTCACAATAATAAACAGAGGAGAGGATTAAAGTGTTGTCAGTAAGAAACACGCATTTTAAAACCCGTGAAGAACAGAAATAATCACATAAGTGATGCAGTTTACACTTTCACACCAACTCCATCTTAGCCTTTAGGGCTCGGGGCTTATTTTTATTTATTTATCTATTTTTCAGGGAATAATTTGGCTCTACTATACATTTCTGTATAAAACTGCAATACACCTACTGCAAATTCTGACATAGGGTGATATATAGGTACTAATGTCTGACATGAACTAAACTATAACACCAAACATGAGTATCTAATACTGATAATAACACAACTACAGCAGGTACAGCAGGTTAAAGCTGAAATTGAACACCAAATTAAGAAGTATTTATGACAAATTATTGTTAATTTGTCTTCCAGGCAAATTTCAGCAGCATGGAGGTTGAATTTAAACTAATCAGGAAGTGCTCATATTTCTTTCTTCTTCATCAGCTTATTGTCAGTTATTATTTGGCTCACTTCTTGAATATTGGTGTGTGTCTCATACATGACCCTGCCAAAATCAGCTAATTAATTTTTTGTACTACAACTATGGCAAATTAGACATTATAGAATTGCAATTTTTTTTTACCATTATGTTATGATTTTTTTTACAGATCCTGAAAGTATTTATTTATTATATACCTGTTCTGCTGCCCATTATTGGCTAATCAGCTAATCTTATGGCGTTTAGGAATGTAGACATAGTAAAGATCAGCGGCCCCCACCCCCCGGGCCATGGTCCGTGAGTCGTTTGGTACCGGGCTGCCAGAGGTGTGAAATTTATGGTTTTCAGGGTTTTTATCGCTTTTATTGTTATTTTTATCGTTTCTATCATTAACTCTGTTTCCCTGCATCTTTTCCTGTTTGTTATGAATGAATTTATTCTTTTTTGGTTTGGTTTGTTTGGTACTGGTACTGGTTTTATTTTGTTGTGTTTATCCGCGACACCTTAAAGCCTGGCCTGAAAATATTGTCGGACATAAACCAGTCCGTGGCGCAAAAAAGGTTGGGGACCATTGGTCAAGATGACCTGCTCAAGTTCAAACTGAGCATCAGATTATGGGAGAAATGTGAATTAAGAAATTTTGTATGTGGCGGGGTTGTTGGTGCCAGACCGGTTGGCCTAGTTGAGCTACTGGGATTTTTCCCACATGACTATTTCTAAGGTTTCCCTCTTTTGGAGAATCCCCCCATTAAGCAAAAATATCAAGTGAGCAGCAGTTCTCTGGACACAAGAGCCTTCTCGATGTCAAAGGTTCAAGGAGAATGGCCACACTGCTTTGAGCTGATAGGAAACCAATGGTAACTCAAATAACCACTCTTTACAACCAAGGTAGTAAGAGCATCTCTGAATGCACAACACATAAAACCTTTTCAGCTAAGAACATGAGACTGAGGCTACAATCCTCACACGCTCACCAAAATTAGAAAACAGAATATCAAAACTCCTGGTCCAGTCTCACGAGTGTATTTAGTGGTGTTGCAATGGCGTCAGGGATATTTTCTTCGCTCATTTTGGGCCCCTTAGTAGCAACTGAGTATTGCTGAAACTCCACAACCTACCTGAATACTGTTGCCGACCATGTCCATCCCTTCACGATCACTGTGTACCCTTCATCTCAAACTGGTTAATTGAACATGACTATGAGTTCATAGTGCTCAAAGGACCTCCCCAGATATTTTGGGATGTTGTGGAGCAGGAGATTCCAAATACAAAAGGGGTTCCAGCCTGGTACTTGCATGGTTTACCTGTGAGTCGCCTGTTAAATCTCCTGTGAGTGTGGTTGTCAATTCAATTAAAAGACCTGAATAGCAGTGACAAAGTCTAGCAACATTTTCATACATACAGTATGAAACATGTCCTGACACAGAGACACACCTAAACACTAGCAGCAGTGCAGTTACTTCTTTTTGTGGTCTGGTCAGGAATTTATTATAAGCCCCTTAAAACCCTGTTCGTATGCATCACTTGCCTCCTCTCCTCTGCTTTCGTCCTTGCAGGCAAAGAAACAGAACAGACAATAGCACATGCATTGATCACCAAGGACGTATTTCTATCACTCTCCCTCCCTCGGCCTCTCCCTCGGTCTGTCTCTGTAATTTCTCTTTCATGGCTGTTTTTCCTGCGGTCTCCCGAGACCTTCTTAGTCGACGAGAGAAAACATAAACTGAACATTAAAACGCCCCGCAGCCCTTTAAACACTTGTCATTTGTCCTTTGTACAAATCATGGCGAGAGTTGCTATAGAGACTGCGCTTTTTATCTATCTTGTTGTGTTATTACTAATTCTTTTTTTTTAAATTAACTTTGCTGGTGAGAAAGAGAGAAAGAGGATGAGAAAAACAGACAGTGAGAGAGAAAACCAGTCGAATATGAGTATGGGGGAATGATCAAAAATGAGACGTTTAAAAATCCAGTTTGCCACAGGGTGAAAGATGAGAGATGAGTGAAGGACATGTACTGTGGATCTTTGTGGACAGATTGGCTAATAAAAAGCTTTTTTCCCCGTCAGATGGAAGACGTGATGTTTAGTTCACAGTTTAATGTATGTATTTTTCCGTAATGAGGCTCTGATTCTCACAGTGGTTTTACCATGTGTGTCTGCCTAAACTGCGTGTTTCTCCCATTGTTTTAGCGTACGTAGTGTGTATGACTGCCTGTAAGACTGCGTGTTCATTAGATTCCTGGTACCTGCACCCAGCCATGGGCGTTTAATTCAGCGAGCAGGCAGGGGCATTATCACACACTACCATCACTAATCCCCATGGAATGAAACACCGACACTTTGATGTCTGCCAAAGAACACCGCTGTAGTATTTGGAGGCGAGACCCTGCATCACGTACAAACCGCAATTAACAATCTATAGCTGGACTAGAGCCAGGCAGAGTGGTGGAGGTGCAAAGAGGGCGGGAGAGAAGAAAGAAACAGCAGAAAGACACTGATGATAAAGAGCCAGAAGCAGGATGGTAAAGCATAAAAGGATGTATACTATGCATTTGTGTGAATATGTGTGTGTGTGTGTGTATACTGTCAATGTACATATACGGGGGTTGAAGTTGCTCGCAGACATATCATCAGTCTTTGCCAATGTGGAAGTGCTTCTTCAGTGATCAATGCAGGACACACACTGACACATACACGGCACTGATTGATACACATGCATGCGCTGTAACAACAGTGTTTCTGTCTCAGTAACAACCTGCCTGGAGCTTAAAGAACACAGGACAGTAAAGGAAGTCCTGGACAACAGAAATAAAGGCAAGCGGCTGCTGGGTAGAACACAAAACCCTGGACTTTTTGTACTTGACGAGGACGCCGAATGAAAAATTCAGGCCCTCCAATGCCGACAGGCTCTGAGAAAAGTCCTTCAAACACACGCGCACACATGCGTACACAAAACACAATTCCTCATGCCACCTACACACATTCTGGTGAGAAAATGATATCGGTGCGTGCCAGTGTGAATGCGTGTGTGTTTACATGCATGTGTGTGTGTGAATGCGTCACACGCTGGAGCACGCAGGCTATAATACATACACCTCATGTAAGAGGATAAAACACCAAAAAAAAAAAAAACCCCAAAGACTTTCATCAAAGCAAGTGAGAGAGGATGTCAGAGATTTTTTCAAAAGATGAAAGAGAGGGATATTCTCTCATTTCGGCTCATCTCTCCCTCTCTCTCCCTCTCTCTCTTTCAAAATCCTTGAAGTATCATCCATGTTTCTATGACGAAGAGAGAGCGAGGAAGAGAGAGAAAGGGGGGTAAAAGTTATTTACGTCCCACGCTGTGTTATGTGGCCTGTCACTTCTCATTTTCTCCCAGGGCTGTCCAACTGGAAGACTTCAGTCAACTCTCTCCAAGCCTGTATTTGCTGAGGTAATTACAAAGTGACAGCTTCAAATCCTCTACCACACACACACACACACACACACACACACACCCAAATATGGGTAAATATGGGAATATGGCTCTGTGGCCTCTCAGATTCTGTTGTTATTATTTGACTCACTTGGGTATAACACGAGATGAGCATCTCTTATTTCATTCCTTCAGCAGCTCTTGCATGAGTGACCCTTAAGTATTCCAAACTGCACTCAACACAATCCCTGGCCGATGATTAGTATTCCTCAAAGTTTATAATAAATGAAGAAAATTGATGTATGTAGTCAGCAAAATGTAAAGCCTTTCTGTCGACTATCTGCATTCCCCATAAAACACGTGGGCTGCAACACGCACATGCATGAAAACACTTCCACCTCCTGTATCCACTTAGAGGTGATTGTAAGAACATCTTTGATCTTTTTTTTTCCTCCTTTCTTCTTCAAGGAGATGTATTGCCTGTACACATAATCCATGACAGACATAATGTGATTTGGTAGTATCTCTAAATGGCAGGGAAAACCAGCTGACAGAAATTAATAAGTTACTGCGGCTGTAAAGGAATCAGAGTAGGAGGGGTTGGGAGGAGATGGTGGAGGTGGTGGGATAACCTGGCAGCAAAACACACAGATCATCAAATTATCTTTTGAGGCATATTGTCATGGTGAAACTCATACACACACGGAGCTCAACCTGCCCTATCTGCAGCGGCACACAACGCCGGTCTGTCGTCTCCAGTTTGTATCATTACCACAAAGCACGACCCTGATAGAAGTCATTGGCTTGATCCTGTGAAGACCTGAAGACCTATGAGGACTTCTGTGTCTTGTTTCTGTCATTACGACCCCGATCTCCAGAAGGAGTCATCAACTTAAGTGCATCATGAGGGCACATAGGTGGACACTAAGCTGCTTACAGGTTCTCGTGAACTGCAGTTTGCATGTATGCATTGCTATTTTCACTCTGGCACTTTTTATTATCTTGTGTAAAATGTAGTTTTTGAGGACATTTCTAATGTTAGAGTAGTTTATATGCTCAGTTCTATCCCTGAGTAAAGTAAGAGTGTTTGACTTGTTTGACTGTTTTGCAAAGTTACAAAACTCATCACATGTTATACTCACACAAGTTCTCACCCAATCTGGGAATATTTGTTGCTGGACAGGAAGATACCATTCAACAAACACGTTGTTCAAAGCATACTGACTGCCAAAAATTCACAACTTTTAAAACCTAGATTAGTATATAACGCACCTACACATTCTGAGATTTCAGCAATCCAAAATCTGCAAACAAAAGTTGCAAAATGGATCTAATAAACATGTTTGAGACATCAACTTTAATGCGAGCCTGTAAGATGACAACGCTAGGCTGCGATGCACCTCAGCAGATACTCCAATATATACTTCATATGACATATGATAACAAGGATGTTTCTCTATAGACTTTCTTCTTTGCTGGAATTGCAGACAGTTTTTTGCATGTTTTCCGTCCATCAAGTAATTTTAGTTTTCCTCTTTTTTTTTATCGTCTCATTGTTTCATGCTCTACTTATTGTTGAGTCGAAGATTTAGGTTGGAGGAGTCATGTTATTATTTTTATTATTATCCTAAATTACTGATAGTTTCCCAATCTCTGGTTGCAAGTGGCCAACTTTAAACCTAAGAAGTGGTCTGCTGGATTGGTTAGTGTCGTCTCACAGCCAAAGGTTCTCTTTTTGAACCTCTTGGTTACCGGGGACATTTCTGTGTGCGGTCTGAATGTTCTCCCTGTGCCTTATTAGTGATTTTAATTTGACTGTAGATGTTGAAATAAGAGTAACTGGTTGTCTGTTCCTGTTTGAGACTTTTACATTCCCAAACTTCTCTGATTTGACTCGTGAGGGCTGTGTGATTTGGTTACATGTGATTGATAGTGCTGGCAACATTAGCAAACAGGCCACAACTGTCATCAGATGTTTACTCAAATTTCACTCTGTCCTGACTGATGCACTGAATGATATCACATCATCCTTTGCAAATGAGCTAAGCCAAGTTCAACACGAGAAAAGTCACAAATACAGAAATCACTTAATAACCAAAACTGTTCCAAATTAAGAAGAAGATCAAGAGGTCTCAAGAGAAAAGGGTTTTTCTGGGCCACCAAGGTTCCAGCTTCATCTATTTCATGAGGATGAGTAAATACATTTACTGCTCCATATTTGGTTTGACAGCCCATTAAATCTGGAAGGGCTTCACCTAAAAAAATCCTTACTGAATCTGAATCCAGACCAGAGAAGCACACCTAAACCTACCTGACAGATGGTCTGAGACTGGCTCATCACAAACTGTGCTAGTCACACTGTAAATTATACTCCCACTGAAGAAATCTTATTTCAGAATATGTGTCAAAAACATCTTTAGGGATAAACATAGAATAACTAAAAAGTCTGACTTGATGCAAACTCTAGCTGTGGATTAGACAGAAGATGCTGTTTAAGGCTATTGCAGACTATCTAGATCGTCAAACTCCCATTAGCCATGCCTCTGTGGTCCTACCCATTGTTCCTCTATTCTCTAAATCAACATTGCACCTCGATACGTGTGATGAACAGCTGCACATAGATGAGGAAAGCATTACGTCAGTGCAAGTTTGAACGCAGTGCAGTCTGATCTAAGTGCTGGTGGCGGCAGTTGAACTGTGTAAAGCACGTGTGCACATATTTGCATGCATGCATACTTACATACTTGTACAAGTATATCAGCCAATACGAGTGGCGCACAAAGCCCCCCCGTACAAGTCAGAGCAGCTCGATTACATTCTGATATGTACATTGACGTACAAATAAATACACTATCTTGATTCATCTTGCCATAAGAAATTTAAAAGGCAAAAACAAGAAGAAAACGACGCCGGACCGATGCTGAGAAGTCAATGTGAGCATCGGTGAAGGGAAAGGATTTTCAAGGTGGCTGTGTCGTTTATGTCCAGTGGGGACGGCTAGGACAGATGTGGCTTTATTTACTGCTGTTGGTTTGGATATAAGTGTGCGTGCATGTGTGTGTGTAAAAGAAAGAGGGCATGAAGAAGACAGACAGAAAGAGAGAGTGCGAGGGAGGGAGGTATGTCAAGCTCGCCAAACTACTCAGCAAGACTGATTTATTTGGCAACTGTTGGATGGTGGTCTGACTACAAGAGGCCACCTACTCCAGTGTCTGACCTGTGACCTGCTTCAACTTCTGAAACGAACTCAGCTGTCCTTGCTAAATCTACAGCTGGACAGGAGGGATGAATTCTTGTTGGGGAGAACACACATACATAAATACACCCATAAAACACACACACGCACAAGAGTACGAGCATGTGTCCTACCACCCTTATTCTTCCCTGTATACAAAGAAAAGAGAAAAAAAGTCTTTTAAATCGTTGCAGTTTAGTTGCGCTCATCAGTGCGGACTGATTCAGATTGATTGTAGCGTGTTAACAATCTGTCTGCGTTAACTTTATTAGATAGCAACAATTTGTCGACCTTCTCCAGCCTGTCTGAGAATGACCGCCATCGCTCCGAGTCAGACCACGACGAAGACGGGTCGCCTCCCACCAGGCAAAAAGAGACAGACAGATAGAATATCCACTGTTGCCAGTAAAAGCCACACACAGTATAAAAGGTGGGAGTAGTTTGTGTCTGAAGAGTAAGGCTTGTCTAAAAGTGCTTTAAGACTTCTACTTCTGACCTTTGTAAACAATTTCCTGATGCATTTATAGTCTCAGTCACTCATTTTGGTTCATAGTAAATAAATTGTTCAGCCTTTTCAGTGTCAAAAGAAGGATAATGCGCATTGGCTAAAGTCATGCAGGTTGGTTACTTTAGAAATCCCTCAATCAGCTAATGTGATCCCTGATGCTACCTCATGTATTAACCCTGTAAAGCCTAAACTATGAAATAACAGTCAGAAAATTCTACTGGAGTGTTTATGAAACTTCTGACAATTAAAAAAAACACAATTTGTTTATCTTAAACACACAAAGACATACAAGAGGGTTAAGATTAATGTTAAGGAAATCCTATTGACAAGTATGACACAGTTGGTGCTACAGGGTCAGTCTGGTCTCACAGTACAGCACAGTGTTGAACAACTGACACGCCAGACAATACATACAACAGTACAATATAACAAAGCTAGCACTACCTGCAGTTCACTCTGCTGCAGGTACCATTAATAAAGGTTTTTTTTGATGCTATGCAGAAATTCTTTGTTTACTTTTCTTTGTTTGGTAAATTAGATTGTAATTTTCCTGCATTGACATTGTAACGTGTTTACGCACTGCCTGTTATTCACCATCTCTTATTCTCGCCTTTTGCTATACAGATGGTTCTGGGCTGTGACCTTGGACACGCACACACCCTAACACACACTCGTGTATCCATCTGCTTGCACTTAGATTGGCTTAACCCTCATTCTCTCTCTCCCTCGCTCTCTCATTCTCTGTAGTTCTCATCTTTTCCTCCCTTTGTCATCCCTATTGTTGTTTCCATTCCTTTGAAACTTAAAAATATCCCAGCCCGATTGTGTTCTGTACATTGGGTTACCATGGTGATTGCCATGCAGAACAAGCAAAAGGAGTTTGTGTTTGTGTATGCATGTGTTATGTGTGTTCGTGTGCCAGTAGCAGTGCTATCAGCCAAGCACAGAGTCCAAAGCTATTTTCTAAGGAAGCAAAAATAAAAGGAGAAACACCCACCATCCCCTCTCTTTGGTTTTCCTTACCCCCTTTTCCTTCTTCTCATCTCTCTCAGTCTCCATCTTATTTTCTGTCCCTTCTCCCTGCCCTTCATCCTTATCTTTCTCGCCTGGCCCGTTCCCCTTTCTCTTGCCGTTCCATCTTTAACCCCACGTCTCTCTGCACCAGCCTTCAGATGCCCGCCATTGCACTACCGCGCCCCATGGCAACAACCAAGAGAGGGAGCGAGGAGGAGAAAGCAGAGACAGATTGACAGGAGACTGCTCAGAAGGTCTTTTGGGAGTTGTACTGTACATGGTGATAGGGACTTAATGGCAAACCTCATCTGGCCGACACATTGCAGCCCTCTGACGACAGCAGCATCACAACATCAAGGTTTCAGCTTACACCCAGCTAAAACCAGCGGCCTGTGAAACCAGCGCACACCACACCATAGTTTGCAACTGACTTTAATGAGGGAACCCACTCTGTGCTCGTCTCTGTCTCCTATTTTACGTTTTCATGGCGTCTCTCCTTGAAATATGAGCATCTAACTGTGACTTTATGCACATGTATATACATACTCGGTGAAGAGTGTGTCATCAAATTCAGTTGATATTATACTGCCATATGACATTCCATCGTGTTTTGTGTACATGTAATCACGCACATGTGTTGTTCTCTCTGTGTGTTTGAGTATGTTTAGAGTTCATTCCCACTGATCAAGGGAGCAATAGGTTCCTTTAATCTAAGGGTGGTCCCCATGTGCATTCTCCACCCTGGGTTGATCAAGGGCAGAGCAGAGGGAGGAGCAGCAGAAAGAGCCTGGTGGGTCTGTTCGACTGACTGAGTCAGCGTGTTAAAAAGTGGATTTCAGCAACCTATTACACATAGCCAGGGATTACCAAAACCACAGCATGATATTGATTGATAAATTTCTTCCTAGTTTCAGTCTGTTAGGTGATAATGTACATCCCAAGGGAGTTATCAGATAACAAAGTGCTGAAACAGATTCAAGAAGAGAGGCAAAACAGAAGGCCTGATGCTTCTGCCCTATGGTGAAATAAGTAGAGAGACTTCTGGCTTGCGTATTAACAAATACTTTTAGTTTATTAAAGGCTGTGTTTTTGTCGTTTTAGTGATGTACTATGTGAATTATAACTACGTGGCAAGAGTGAAAGATTCAACTCAGTTCAATTCAGTTTTATTCGTATAGCTACAAATCACAACAATGTGCTTTATACTGTAAGGTAAAGACCCTGGAGCCAAGACCGAAGCGAAAAAAGCAGCTCATTGATTAGCCACCTGTGGTTGGCTCCATAAGCGAGTCAACCGCCGGAGACTCTCATGTTAAAATGTCTGCCTCACTGGCATGAATACACATATTTACAATCTGACACAAAAGCCACAAAATGACTATAAGCACGTTTTAGTTTGTATGACCAGTTTCTTCATTTTTATAACTATACAGAGCTAAGTCTGTCAAGGTTCTCAGTCATCCAGGTCATCGCAGTCTAAGGAGCTCCACCTTTGACCTTAAAGCTGAAGAAGCTTCTCGGATGAAAGGTGAAACGTCTTCAACTTACCGAAGTCCAGCTGTTTTTCTTTCCAAGCTCCTTAGACTATACAGAGCTAAATTTTTACAGGTTTAAATTGTAATAAGATGACTACCTATTTCAATCACAGGGAGGTGTGTGTGTACCTCTTTTTGCCCAGTTCCATGCTAGTGATTGCCAGCTAAATCTTGTTACCTCTTGTCAACTGATTGCGGAATACACATTTCCCCCCAGCGATCAGGATGGTCAACACTGTGAAAAGACGTATGCTGCAATAAACCACAAATATTCTTTAAATCTGACTGACTGGTGTGTCTTGTTGACTGGATACCATTCATCAGGTTCAATTCAATTTAGTTCAATCTTATACCAATAATACAGAGAAAATCCCAACAATCAAACAGTCAGACGACCTCCTAGGACCACCTGGCAACACTGAGAAGGAAAGACTCAGGAAGAAACCTGGCCCCTCCCTGAGCCTGGTTCTGTTGTTTAAAACTGCTAAAACTCTACAGCACTGTTAGATGATGTGATGCTAAGATAATTACTAGTATTCAAGAGAAATGAAAAGAACAGAATTACCCCAGCTTCATCTTTCACATTACCCAGTTAATCCAAAATTATTAATCATGGCATAAAAAAAAGCCAGAAAAGAAAAAGAAGGACGCTGTGGTTAATATGTAAAAAGAGAGGGATAGTGTAGCTCTGTGTTATCAGTCCTAGCTTGGCAGTCACATTTAAGAAAGTGGATGGTGTCTGGATTCTGATAAGCTTCTTCCAGGAAGTCCCGTGTTTCCTTGCTTAGTAATTACCTCTCATGGAGACTGACCAGGGTGAGAAATAAATCTCATCGTGTGTGGACTGGATAATAGGAGATCTATAGGGATAATGGCTTAGCAGGTGGTA
>NW_005187476.1:1331463-1334530 GCF_000239375.1 Pundamilia nyererei | reverse complement strand
ACACACACACACACACACACACACACACACACACACAGACTGAAACTGTTTCTCAGTGAAACTGGTAACAAGCAGAGAAATACAGAGTCGAGACAGGCGCTTACTACTCAGCTCAGTGATGCAGATTCCTGCAGCCAAATAAAGTCTCCACCCTGCATATGTGTACACATGAAATGCATCCTTATTTTCTAAAGCTTGTAGCCCTTTGCAGCCTGATCACTTCTGATAAGGCTGTTCCATATCAACCTCCACCTTCTCAAAGAAACTTGTTTTAATGAAAGTACTTTCCTGAGTTTGGCCGATTTACTGGATTTTCCTTTTGCTCTCATCTCACTCTCTCTCTCTCTTGAGCTGGAGCAGCAGTGGCAGCAGCCCATTTTAAGAAGTGCTGACGCCAGGGCACCCAGCATTTCTGTGTGCATTCAAGGAATGAGGAATGTATCTCCAAACAGCTTAGAGAGAGGCTAGGAAGAGGGGGTAGAAGGAGGGAGAAGGAGAGATAGCTAGAATGAGCAGGAGGAAGGTTAGGACAGAAAATTAAATGGAAAAAACGGGTGGTGGAGAGAAAGACAATTTTGTAAAGAAAGAAAAAGCACAGAAGTGAGGAAGCCCTGATGCATTGTACAGCACCTTCACTGTGAATGCTCCTCTGCCCTGACAGTAGACTGCTGAATCCCGTTTTTAAATGCTGACATTGAGCTTAATGTTGACAGCGATGTGCATATAAAGTTCAGAATGTTATGCAGAAAGAATTTGCAAACAAGCTGAAATCCATATGTGGCGGGTTATACATACGATACAAAATATGTCAAATTTATTAGAAAGGGTATAACAAGTGACATATGGTGACAAAATGATGGGGGCCAGATCAACCCACAGACATTCCCAGACCTCGCTAATCCACAGCAGATGATGCCTGACACACACGTGTGCTCCATGAGGACAGTGGCTTTGATGAAAACCACCGCAGCCACACTACCATGAATATTACTTCCTGTGTGCTGATTTACTGTACGTGCATCTGTGGCATATTTGTACTGACCGATATCTCGAGCTGGGGGAAAACCCTTCCTAAATTCGCCTTATTTTGACGCAATCTCAGAAAAATCAAACATCCCCTCGTCAGCCAACTGGCAGGAGCGCTGCCTTTGGTCAGTTAATGTGAAGAGTGACAGACTCTTCCGAAACAGCAACAGGTCAGGCCAAACCGCAGCTCTAGCTTTCTCACGGCTGCTCGATCACCCACTATAAACACCACATCCTCATCCATCCGTCTATCTGTTCGTTTATCCATACTTGCGTCGGCACTTGTCGACCCTCAACAACCTCACAGATTCACATGTTAAAGTGTTGACCTCTTACACAGTCTTGTTGGGGTAAGCCTGACAGGCCAGAGGATGAAACGGGGGAGCTGTCATTGATTACAGGTGATTGGAAGCAAACGGTTCATGGAAAGGAGACTGTTGTGGAATACCATGAAATAAAAACACAGACACTTGTTCAGAAAAGAGGGAAAAAAACATTTAAGACAAAAAAAGAGCCAAATGCTTACACTAAAAAATGCAAACACAAATTTGTGATGAGTTTCATGTTGGTGGGGGAGTTTGGAGATTGAACAAATGGGAAAGGAGAGCACACTGAACATCACTTGGTGTCTCTCACTGTTGACTGAAGTCCACTGAGTCTGTTCAGAGAGCGAAGTCCTCCATTCCCCCGGTTCTCCGTTGTCATCCTTTGCCATGTTTGACTCTCCACTCTCCTCTTCAGGCACTCCTTGGCCGTTATGGGAACACTGGGCACTGCTAGCTAAGCCACCTTGTTGACATCCTTCCCATGGCTCGCCACCATCACCTCGCTTTGTACCCTGAAACGGACAGGAAGAACACATCACCCACGGAGGTAAGCATGGGAACATTTCATCATAGGAGAGCACAGGTGACAATGGTGGTCTGAGACAGGTAGATGTATTCTATTATTCACAGCCCAGCAAGGGCGTCAGATCTCCCCGGTGATCGCTACAGAGGCTGGTGTCAGAGGTGACATCAAACAGACAAGAGCTTGGTGACAGCCGCCGACTACGCCGCCGATCAGGTAATTCCCAGGTGCCCCCGCAAAGGTCTCCACTCTGGAGGCACCAGTGGGATCAGGAAAGGCCACCTGGAAACACAGGTCAAAGCTTTGATCCAATCAGAGGAAAAATCCAGAAGGGAGAGGCTTTTATGAATGCGGGCAAGAGGGAAATGGTCGGCTGTCATTTTGTATTTTGGGAGCGTAACATGCAGCCAAAAGGAATCCAGCACCAGCAGTTGCTCCATCATTATTTCATATGCAGCTCACTTTAGATGCTTCTAGACTAACACACAAGGTGGAAACAAAAAAGGGCCCATGATAATCGTTATTGTTAAACCGCATATTTTATGAGGTCCCTCCCGATTAGAAAGTCAATTGCTAGTTATGTATTCACGCAGGCTGTGAAAAGGCACTGAGAGAATGACCCTCAAGCTTGACCTTGCACGCTTTGAACTTTTTCTCCTCAGCCCCCCTCCTGTCTCTGTCTCTCTCTCTCTCTCTTTTTCTTTCTCCCTCTCCTTCTGCCTGCACTTGGTCCCAGGGAACGAATGCTTTGATTTGGCCCGTCCAGCTGCATAAGTAAACCACATTACATTTTAGGAATGTAAATAACAGAAAGTGCTTTTGTGAAAAATTCATTGGATGCTCCCAGCTGGACCACATAATTATTTAGAGAGCATATGTAAATACCTCTTACGATTATGGAGGAATGCATGCAATTTCCCTTTCAAGGCCCTAACTGGTCATTTGGTCTGGAGATAGGAGGTCACAAAGACAAAGAGGGAAACTATAGAAACACTGTGTGCCATAGCTATAAACCACGGTGATCTGATCAAGAGTTCCAAGTGCTCTTTAGACCCCCAAAGCCTGAGCCAGCGTCTATAACTGGAGTGTCATATATATATATATATTAGGGGTGCAACGATACACAAAATTCACGGTTCGGTTCGGTTCGATACTTTGGTGTCACGGTTCGATATTTTTTCGATACAAAAAA
>NW_005187476.1:1285973-1327031 GCF_000239375.1 Pundamilia nyererei | reverse complement strand
CTATGATATCATTGCAACTTAATACCATTCGTCAATGTTATGAGAGATAATTTGTCAGTACTGTCAGCAGAACGCATCGTCATCCCCGCTCACTAGGAACGCATCCACGTCAAGCTGAAAAACATACATGCTTTGTGGTTGTCAAACACAGTTCTGGACAAGATAACCCTAATCTTGATAGCATGATATCCTTAGACGAGTATATTCTGATAAGATCAAATGTATACTTTACACCACACAGCACATCTGCCAGATGTCGAGACGGGGATGAGCTCAGATTGGCTGCCATCGCTCATCACTTCCTCCTCGCTAAGAACTGTGCACATAGGCAGGGCTGACTTCCTGTCTGTCTGGAACATTGCTTGTCTGTGCAGAAGAAGGGACATGTCTGTAGACTGACAGGGCTGCTCTTTGGAAGCAAGTATCTATTCTTCTATCGAGAGTAAAATATGCACACACAAAAAAGAAAAATCGCTTTGCTAAATACAGTGACTTTCAAACTTCTAGCTGATTTTCTTCTCATGTCCTTCTCATGTCCTCTACCATATATTCTGCTTTCATGCAGACTAACAATGATACAGACTCCGAATCCCCCCCGCTTTCCCATGATCAAATGTTACAACACTGACAACCAAGCATCTCCTCAGCAAACACACAACTTCCCCAAAGGTAGGCTGATATGATATGAGTGAATATGTGGATAGCTGTGATCTTTTTCTCTGTCAAACATCAGTGTTTTCTCCCAAGACAAGAGAATGGTGACAAGACAGAAAAAAAACACACTCAAACAATAAACTGTGTCATTGAGGAGGTGATCGAGGAATAATAATTAATGATGGCCATGCAGCAGGACAAAGATACTCTCCAAAGACCAGACTGCTTTCCCCCGAGGGACAGAATGGGGCTTCAATTAACTGACAGGCGGACGTATTAGAATTTCTATCATGGGCCTTGGCGAGCTAGTGAGATTCAGGACTACAATGCTTTGAAAACCAGTGTGGTTTCCCCATCAAACGCGTCCTCTAGGTCCTTTGATCTGCTGGGTGGTATGTGTCCTTGGAGATATGCGTCTACTTCCTCAAAGCTCTTTGTTGCCAGCACCTCATTTTCCTGTGCTGAGGTTTAGTGCAACAGCAACAGCAGGCTCTGCCGCATTCATTCTCAGACAACAGAAACGGCACATCCACATCATGACACACCAGGTGATTTTAAGCATGCATGATGCTTGACACACTGGTGTGTGTGCGTGTTTGCATAAACATACAGAATAAATGTAGTCGATGAAGTACGATCATCTGAGGACAGTTTGTACAGAAACTATTTCTATGAGTTTTGAAATTTACAACCACCTTGTCATTAATTAAACCATATCAAAACAAGATCGAATTATTTTTGATAATATTTGATAGCCAAAGTCATCCCTTTAGCTTTCTATACATATAATTCAGTGGAATCTCTTAATAGTGATGTACGTGGACATTTTTTCTCATTTGACACTCAGTTTATCATCTCCAGTCTACAGCCAGTCTTTTGAAGCTCGCTGTGGAGTAAACTGATATCAAGACTTCCTTTTTCAGTTTACTACTACTAATAATAATAATCATAATAATAATATTCTACTAAAATTAACTTGACTGTTTCCCTGCATGCAATCAAAAACATGTTTCTGCTATCCTGCATATTCATATCCATATGCATATGTGTGTTAATAGAGTCTATAGTGTTTGACAGCTGACAGTCTATAAAGAAAGAGTTTCACCAAGAAGCAAAAAGGGGAAAAAAAGAGAGAGGGATGGCACAAACAAAGCATCCTAAAGTGGATGCTACAAGTGTGTGGTGCACTTTAACTGTCAGAGATAGAGATCTGTTGGATATTGATGTCATCTTTCTATTTCACTGCCAAAGCACATTCTCAAAAACTCTAAATAGAAGAATGGCAGTGAACATGGAGACGTGATCTCTGTTACGTCTGCGCTAATTGTTGCAAGGATAACCTGTAGAAAAACAAGTCTAAAATTTTGACTCACTGGTGAGTTAAATCAAAGGAACTCCCCTCCCAACATGAACACATGTCAGACTGAATGAATGAAGTGAAACAAAATAGGGTTAGTGGTGGGGCGATCGTGGCTCAAGAGTTGGGTGTTCGTCTTGTAATTGGAAGGTCGCCGGTTCGAGACAGTCTTGGTCGTTGTGTCCTTGACACAAGACACTTCACCTACCCCCTACTGGTGATGGCCAGAGGGGCCGATGGCGTGATATGGCAGCCTCGCCTCTGTCAGTCTGCCCCAGGGCAGCTGTAGCTACAACTGTAGCTTGCCTTCACCAGTGTGTGAATGTGAGAGTGAATGAATAGTGGTATTGTAAAGCGCTTTGAGGGGTCCTGAAAAACGCTATATAAATGAAATCCATTATTATTAGCCTGATAATCAGACAGAACTGCTGCATCCACACCTAAAGCCGGATGTGCTGAAACACACAAGGTGCATTCACCAACATATGAAATTTTGTTCAGTGTAACCCATAACTCTTGAGTAGTTTCCAGTGTACGAACAGGTTAATAAAAGACATGACTGAGATACCTGTAGGATTAAATTTGCTTGTCCCACAGTAGTGACAGCGGTTTCAGGTTTGTACAGGTTGCTTTTTGTCTCTTTTGAATCCCTCAACTTTACAGAAGTCCAGCACTAATCGCAGTACTATGTAGGAGGACTCCTTTGATCCACAATCAGCCTAAATGTTTCACAAGGTTTTGCATTAAGTTTAACTAAACTCAACATTGATCCCAAACCTGCATTTCTAAGAGGCCAAAGTTATTATGGTGGAAGTTTCATCACAAAAATTCAACATCAAGGGATTTTTCTGCATGAGGCTTTGAAATCTTGAAATTATGTAACCCTGTTCTACTTCCTACTCTCCACTAAAATATCAAGCATGGCAAAAAAAACCCAACTTGCTACAATCAATCTAAATGTTGGCTGTAGCAAGATAGCTTTTGGGGTAAAAGCCAGGCAGCCCCCTTACTGCTGCCAGGAACCCCCCCACATGTTCACTGACGTCAGCAGCCACTCTCACCGGCCGACTCTCCCTTGAACTGCTCGGTCAGTTTCCTGTTAGGTCCCGACACAATATGCACGAATGCTCCATCTTGCAGCGTTGCTTCCCTGTGAAGTGGTGTTCAGGTTACATTCCTCCCAGCTAAAGCCCTCGGCCCTCCCCAGCCACAGCCGATCTGTAAACTGTTTACACTTCACTTCCCACACCTGGACCGGGGCCAAGGCAAATCTGGAACAAGGCCCACAAGAAAGAACCAACAGATAGGCCCTTAGACTTGAGCAGGAGAGGAAAGATTGTGTCTTGGGCTGGAGTGGAATATTGACTCACCACCAACACCGCCCTGTTCTCTTTTTCTCTCTCCTAGAGTACAAGAAGAAGTTTGATCTGGAAACAGATCCATGTGTTCAACAGTCTGCTGGCCCACAAAACTAAGACATGCTGTGCTCTCATCACATAGATATCTTATTAAGATTTCTGATAACTTTTCCGATCATACAGCAACATCACATGGGACAGACTCCAGTGTTTCCTTGAGTTTTACTGATAGCGTGCTTCTCAACGCTCTGTGCAGATAGATTATATTTATGTATTTATGCACCACCCCTCATATGCCTCCCTTTTTGAAGTGATTAAAAGTCCCTTGAAATTACACGACTGATGCACCGGTGCTCTGCTGTACATCACTGCATAAGAGAGGATATCATAGATAACTTGTCTTTGAGTCGTGCTACTTCTGCCATGTCATTTTTTGTGCGCACTACAGCTCGTGTAAATGGAAGCCCAATCCCTGATACATTTTGTAAGTGTGATGTAAGACTGAGACAGAATGAAATCTTCAGTTCCCCTGTGTTTGTGGGGGAAAATTAGGATTAGGAAAACATTCAATTGAAAGGATAAGTGAAAATCTGTTGAGTATGTATTATGACGTAAGAAAAAAAAACCCACAAGAAATTTGTGATTTAACAAAGTGAGGTACTGCTGACACATACTTCGTGGACCCATTATGGTTTTCCTAATTTTCCATCGTATTCCCCCAACAATGAAACAACCCCCTTTGAGCAAGCACTTGGCAACAATAGGAAGGAAAAACTCCCTTTTAACAGGAAGATCAAATTGTGACTGGTTGGGGTGGGGGCAGCACAAAAGACATACTATGTAAGAGAGACAGAGATTAATAATAAATTAACTATGTGAGACCAAGGAGTAACTAAACACTTGACACACTAAGCAGGAAAGTGCATGAGGGACGGGTAAAGAGGCCATGCTGCTAACGAGTCAACTACTAATTAAGCTAAGTTAGCAAATCCCTAGAAACAGTAAATGAATACTGTGAATATAATTAGCAGGTTATTCACCAAAGAGTGTGCTTTGGAGAAAAAACATATGAAAACTATGAAATAAGCCATTATCTAAGTTTTTATTTAAGTGGGCTACACTGTACCGTTTGTAAAAGGAACAGGAAGCGATACTATACTGCAGAGAGAGTCAACACCAAGTTCATATATAATATATATGCACTGTTACAAAGGTGGATATTCATATTAAACATGGGTTTAATGTGAAGTGAACTTTAAGCTTCAAATAACATCAGCTTAAAGCTCAGGCTTCAAACTGCTCAGGTTTTCTACAGGAGCACTGGAGCCCCACCCACCTGCTGTTAAAATCTTTTGTGTAGGAGGGGCAGCCAATCAGAAGACAGTTGGATTAAAAGAAGGAAGAAGACCTACATTGTCCTATTTCAGACCAAGGATGACAGCAAGTCCCATTATTTGTGAAAAAAGGATTATTTTTATGCAGTGACTCATGCAAAGCTCCTCTAGCAGAGTCTAATAAAAAAAAGGAGTTGATTATTATGTAATATATGCTCTTTAAATACTATGTTACTGTGTTTACTATATTAAGCTATGTTATTAACAGAAAGTCTACAAAAGTGCGCCATGTGAATAACAATTACTATGGGTGATGATTACATTTATTTCTGAAATAATGAGAGGGCAACATGAATTAAATACACTGGGGAATAGAGACCCACATTCTGTGTTATGCTTTGTAATAAAGTTTCACTAGATGAAGAGCAAAAATGTAGCCTTTTACTCAGCAGTGAGGGGAGAAGATAAATCCAAATTTAGTGGACTGTCTGACAGTCCTGCTACAAAATACTGGCCACATTTACGGTACAAGACTGGCTTGGACTATTAATTGCCCCTTTGTCCGATTTGCTGTCGCCTATGTATGTGGCAGTGGTAAAGAAAGACATTTTTAATAGCTGGAGTTAGAGCAAGATGAGCAAGGGAGAGTAAAAGCTAAAGTAAACCCATAAAACCAAACTAGTATGTCCTGCAGTCACATGTATATTGAATACCAATCAGAGGCATGGGGCTTGCCAGCATCGGCGCTGCACTCATTTCCAATGCGCACACTGTAGCTCAATCAGTAGAGCCCTGGCGGATAAAAAGGGATCGCTTGCCTGGCTCTCTGAATATTAGCTAATGCCACATTTGCAAGTCTTCAAGAGCAAAGGGTGAGTGGGTAGAGGGGGAATAAGAGGGAGATGGGAGAGATATGAAAAGATAGAGAAACAGAGGGATGTGAGAAAGGGAAGATAAAGACAGAAATAGTGTGAATGCAAGAGAAACATTTAAAAAAAAAACTCTGCTCTGTTTGGGACTGTTGGAAAAAAAAGATTATTTCTTGCAATAAATTGAATGGCTTTGTGGAGCACAAGTGATGGAAGTGACGCCTGGATGGGGATTATGCTCTTTTCATCATAAAGCCCCATCTGGTATACTAGCAAGACCACGTCTGTCCAGGCCTCTCGCCCTTTAAAGTGCCGGCTTGGGTTACACATCAATCCAGTCCTGTTGCAGCTGTGCTGGGAAAATAAGACAGAGCGATTCTACACATACATGGCAGAGCACATGCTAACACGCACACAAAGAAATGCTCATCAATTACAAAAGTGTGTGTACACATGCAAATAGACAGATGGAGGAACAGGGAGGCACACAGAAAGAAAGATTTCACGCATGCAGACACACACACACACACATATATACCCCCCTGCTCCCATGCCCCAGTGCACAAAGTCCCAACAGAAACAATGGCAAAAAACCAAAAAGGACATCTCTGTTTTTGAAGCATGCCTATTTCTAACTTGAAAGAGCCAACCATAATTAAAACCAATGGGCAGCAATGCGAGATAAATGAATAGCAGAGCATTCACCAGACCCCTCCTCATCTTTTAACTAAACCACTGGTCCGGTGTATGGCAGATGTTCCAGCTCCATTTGATGTGTGCGTGTGTATGCCCATGTGTTTGTGTGTACATTTCCACGAGTTTGTGTGTCTGCACTGACTGGCGGGACATTATCGTTTGTCATTTCCTTCTCCTCTGTCTTTGCAGATCCATCACGGCTGCGCTTACATACATAAACCTATCACGAGCTCAATTTTTCTTTTTCCTTTTTTTTTTTTATAAGAACCAGATTTCCCCTCTGCATGTGCAACACATACAGTCACATGACTCAGAACTAGTAAAATAAAATACCTTCTGTTACATTACCAGAAGCCATTTGGACTTGTGTTACATCTAAAGAGCTGTGTCTAGGGATCTAATTAATATAATATTATTGAACATTAAATCAAAGTTTGCATGTTTTTTGAGGAACCTGTGAGTTGAAATCATTAAATGTTTTAGTCAATATATCTGAACAGCATTTAGACTTGTATTGCAGAGAGCTGAAAATGCAAACGTGATTCACAGCCAATAAAGAAAATAGAGTTAAACTATATAAAACCACTGAATTATCCTTTTTTTCCCTTTACAACTTCTTTAAAGGAGACAAGATTTAACTGATGGGTCACATTTCTCCCGCAGATGTAAAATTATTCTTTTTAGACGATTTCTGCCTTTTAGCCACAAATGATATTAGATGTCACACATTACCTCGGAGGACGTGATTCACTCTTTAGCTACGTAAGACCTTTAATTCTCCTGTCTAAATTGGCTCCGGAGGATGATTGTTCATCTTTAGACCGTGTCATCCTCACATTGGACCTCATCAGCGGAAGAAAGGCCCACCATCATTATCTCGTGATCTGCCTATTTCTGCTCATTCCTACACCAATGAGGATATGAACAAAGAGGATAATACTACAAATGGATAAAGATAAATGGAAGTCAATTTCACTGGAATTAAAACAAGTGTTTGATTCATTTGGAAAGGAAGCGTTAAAGAGGAATTTAATTTGATTTGTTTGGCAGTTTGGTCTCGCCACTGACCATTCTGAATGAAGAAGTTAACGCAGCCAGCGTTTTGTGCTTTAAAATAATGAACAATGGAGAAAGAGAAACAGAGGGAGATTGGGATGGGTGGGGGGAGCAATGTTATGACTCTATTGAAAATTGTGCTGTTAACAAATTGGTGGGCCTCAGCTGTTTTCCAAGACTTCAGCCTGCAGGTACATTTGTCTGCCTGTTTGCTTGTCTCTCGCTTCATTGTAGTGTTTCTTTCAATGCCGGACTTTCAGTTATATCTGGACAGCCCAAATGACAACGCTGCCGGCAAGAAAGAAGTAGTTGATGGACGAGAAGTGAATAAAAGGAGCCCGAATCGCCGCTCCAGCGCTCCCCCCACTTTCCCCTCCTCCTCTGTCAGCCGTTCTGGACAGCCCCGAGGAGATCAAACCTGTTTGTAATCCTGCTCTTCCTCTTCATGTCTGTGTGTTTACAACCTGACCACATTGCTACAGTACACTCCCTCACAGCTCTGTCTGTGCTTCACGTCTCTCTCTATTAAATCAGATGTAGGAAGGTGGGGAAGAAAAGGGATGCATTCATTGTCCTTGGCTGACAGATTTTCAGAAGGACGGTTGCACAGAGCTTGTTTTTCTGCACTGCACTGACAAGTGATAGGCAATTAATTTCCACAACCACTTCCCCCCATCTTCACTTGGTCATCAGAGAAATTTCCAGCCTGGGGTCTGAGTGAGCCGTGAAGTGTCTGCCGGATGGCTGTCGTCAGATGGTTGGTTCTACTTCTGGTTCACTCTTGGGAAGAATGCAGGCTGACTGGTAGGGAATGACGTTTCCTCTCGAGCAGTCTGAAGGCCTTGTTTCTCTTTTGTCCATGCTCGGGTTCTTTTCAAACACAGTAATTTGCGGAAGGGGACCCCAGCCACAGATCACAGGATCTGGATCTGTGGGGTTGGTGTGCAGGGGAACGGCCTTTGGGGCGCAGTCGTGGAACTTCTTCAATGGAAACCACATGGCTTTAGATGGGCAACCTCTGGGTGGTCCAATCAGCATCAAGAGGACATTTACTGACACATATGTCTCTAGCAATTGACTTCAACCCTGTGAAACATTCGCTTTTTATTCGTCTTTTTTGAGATGTTTCAAAATGTGATTTAGTGGAAGACATTAGCAGTTAATTACATGATGCCATAAATGAATTGCAAGCAGGTTGCTTTGGGTTTCCCAAGGGCCTTTGTGGCTTCTTTGACAACTTAATCAAGCCAACTTTTATGGTACTTGAGATCTTCTGAAAAACAGAGTTGTAATAGCCAAAACAAAAATCGAATAAACACTAATAACATTTGAAATAAATCGATAAATCTTTTCAGACAATACAGAGTTGTTAACATCTCCCCAGGCCTCAAGGTCAGAAAGAAAACAGGACTCACAGAGTTCACCACATCTAACCCCAGTCACTAAAACGTTGCTAATCTGCATCACAAGAACAGCAATCATCTCACTTCAGTGGCTTTCCGACCAAAAGCCCTCTCGGCCCGCAACAATCTGACATCATTGTCTGCAGACTCTCCAGAACTTTTGTGGTGTGTAATTCCAGAGCAATGGGAAAATCCCTTCCCTCCAACTCGGAAGTGAGCGTGAATAAGCAACATTTCACTGGGTCAGCTGGTTTCATGTGTAACTGACTATTTTTTCAGCAGAGACACACACTAAGATGCTTTAGAGCACAGAGGGAGGCTAATAGGAAATGTTAAGCTTGGATATTATAAAGCCTAAATGATATTGCATATTTATCTACAGGATTATTCTATTCTAAATGAAAGCATTAACAATGATACTGGGCAACTTTTGATAAAAATATCGATGACATTGTGAAGTTTTTTTGAAGCCGTCGCTGTGTTAATGCTCGAGTTCACAATCTGCAGTTGATCCCATTATCTCCATTTTAGTAACAAGTTGTTTGGATTGCAGTTGGCTTGGGGTTGCATGAAGGTTAAACAAGTAAATAGTGTTTTCCCCATGCCTTTAGCAGTGCTGATTATCATCTTAAATGGCATAATAGTACAGCAATCAGTTTGTAGTTTAGATCTTTGCCTGGATCCAGTTTCCCATTATGAGGCTGGGTCTGCTTCGGCCAAAATGCTTCAAAAGCTCATTCTAAATGGACAGACCAGGCCCCATAAAGAATAGTAGAAGGTGAAGGTTTGGCCACTCGGTTGGGCTGGATTAGAAATAGTGGCCTGGAGGAAAAAGTGATGTAACCTCTGTTTTACTTAAAGCCTGGCATTAATCTGAGTAGAGCCAACATTCTTAGCCTCTGACTTTGAATTCCCCTAAATGTGGTTCTGGTTACACAAGATTTTATACTTTCTCCTCAAGAAAAGAGCTGAGTCAAAATTAGTATGTAATAAAACCTACTATTTATCAAAAACAAAGAAAAAAAAAAAGAAACCGTTGTATCCACTGCTTTGTCCCACCATTGCTGACTGAAAAAGCCACACATGGAAAATTAACCAACAGTTGTACCCACAGTTAATTGGACCCACTTCATAATTTCCAAACAAGCAACTTGTGCAGTTTAAAACAATGAATAGGAAATACTTTGTAGTTCTCCCAGTTTTACATCATCAAGTGTTCTTTAGAAATGAGATGCCAGCACTTTCCCAGACATTTCCACACAAAAAACCCAAAACTGTCCCGCTGCATCACGCTGTTGAGCCGTCATTTGTAAAACTGCTAAACTAAAGTGAACATTTTAAAGAGTCAACTATGCTGATAAATGTGCTTTTTGCCATGCTGACAACTTTCATTTAATTCTCAAGTTTGAAGAGTCAAACACAGGCACTACTGGGGGTCAGTCTGTCAAATGGCGTCCCACAGAGACTCTGCGATAGAGGGACTGGAGCTGGGCGAGGGAGGGGTAATGAGAGGGCAGATAAGGTTTGGTTCTCAAATGAACTGCTAAAAAATAAATCCTAATTATTGCCATCTTACGGACAGGACAATATTCCAAAGAAAAGCAATATTATTTGTGAACGGCTCTAGTTTCTGCAGGTTTTTGAATAACAAGCTAAAGAGATGATGTCCGTAATGGCTACCTGCAGTGCTTGGAAAAAACCAGAGTGCGCCCCCACCAAGCCCTCCATCTTTCACAGAGCTACAAACAGCTTCAGCTTCTCCTTTGGTCTGCCAGCAAAAAAAGAAAAAGAAATGAAAAAAATGAAAGAAAAATCCTCCCCGCAGTTTGAAATAAAAGGCCTGGATCAAACTAACACCAGGAGAGTTTTTCGTCCACTTTGCAACCTGCAGTTTCTGCATATTAGCCTCTTCTACTCTTGGTCCACATCCCGCAGTGAAATGAATACAAAATTGCATTAAAGTTAATGCTACATGACATTTCCCCCCTTCACAAAATTTGCCTTGCTTTTTGAAACGGTTCTTGTGGCTGTGGAAATTTTGTAAAAACCACCTGCAGGAGTGATTTACCAATTTGCTAAAGTGCACCTAAAGCAATCCGATAGCTCCATCCAACAACCTGAAACATCATGTTAACCGTGCTAATGGCAATGTTGAACATGGCATACCGGCAGTAAAAATAAATAATGCATTAATACTTTGTATTAATGGCAGAAAAGAATCACGACTCTAAAAGCATCAGACATGATGGAGACCCCCTACCTGGCAGCCCCTGTATCCACGACCCCCACTGTTTGTGTATTTTCGAACCATGGCGGCCCATTGACTGCCTCCCCCGGATTGCCAATTTCCCGCTGGTGGTCCAAGGTTTCGCCTGTCCTTTCTCAGCATTGTGCAACTGGAATCGGTGCGTCCTCCCCTGTTCACGCTGCGGTTGTAGCTCCACGATCTGATTGGACAGCGCTCAGCGAGACTTCATCAGCTGAACATCCCTGTCGTCATGACAACTTGCCAATATCCCAACAGGGGTGTGTTTGTGGAAGGGTGGGGTGGCGGGGCACGGCTGCTCTCTTGCCTCCGAACGCCTGGTACGCGACAGCGATTCATTTTACATCATCGTTACCTCACCACCGCTCGCTTCCCCCTTCCCAGACCTAGCGGGTTAAGCTAATCTGTGTAGCATGCGATGTTGGAGAATGCATGGGCCACTGTGCTGCCACAGTCTGTGAGTCTACAACCAGCTGTCCCATCAGGGTTTCTCAGACCAATGTCTCGCACCACAGGATGCCAAATCAGCTTAAAACGATGAGTATAATCACTATTCTGTCACATGACATTGAGAAAATGGATGGCAAACCCAAAGTGAAGCTTCTAACTCTAACCAATGAAAAAGTTTGCTTTTCTTTTCAGTCTTAAGCCTGCTCCCCATATTATGATTTCCCATCCACACACAAAGGCAAAATTACAAAGGGAACTGAAGTTTAGACAGTTTTTTGGAAACCATGGAAACTTGACACAAACTTTTGAGAAAGACATTTTACTTTCTATTCTCAAATGGCCTTTATCCTTGTATCCCAATACTTGTCACCGACATCATTCCCATGAAAATTTGAGGCCAACTTATGCCAGACTAAAAAGACTATTGTACCACTTCATCGTTCTGCTAACTCAGCATACAGTTAAGTTCAAAGAAAGTGAAACAAATCTCAGAGAATCAGGCTGGAACAGAGCAAAAGACATCAACAAAAGACAGAAAGAAGAGAGAAAAGAGGGGGAAAGTGAGAGGAAAGTAAAAGCAAGGCATTATCTTGTTGTCAGCCATGCTACCAAGAGCACAAACAGATGAATGTTTGGCGGGTGAGACACCCGCTGTGCTGCTAGCCTGCTAGCCTGCGATTAGCACCAAGCAGACGAATGGTTCCCAGGGTTCTCTCCCAGTTACCTCCTGCCGAGCTGGAGACGATGACCTTGGCCGCTGCTGGAGTTCTCCTCCCCTGCTAGGAATGAATGGCGAGCCAGGACAGAGAGCCCTAGCCTCCGTTCGCTTTTGATTGCTAATCCCCCAAACATTGTACACCACCCGGCACCCTACCTGGCCTTCTAGCCAGAGGCTGCTTGGTGGTGGCCATTGAAAGCAGGTGATGAATGGGGCAGAGCTGCTGGAAGCCAGGCTCCCTGGGTAGCAGGGAAACTCTGTAGGCCCACAAATGTGTGTGGCTCTCATCTGTTTTTGTAGATTTCTGAAGATAAAAGGATGCCCCGGATCAGTCCTTGGTGTTTAAGTCTCGTTGAGTGGATAACATTTTGCCAACTTAGCCATATGATAAAGTATCAGGGTGCTGATGAAATGTAAACACAACTATTCACAACCCTTGTAAGGGTGGAGATACCAGTCCGTGCATGCAACACATTTGCTGCCACAAACTCATTAATGAAAAAACAAACAAACAAACAAACAAACAAACAAACAAACAACAAAACCCTAAAAGCCAACAACTGGAAAAAACAATAGCTCCTCTGCTAACCAGAGGAGCTAGCGTACGTTGATCAAGTGTGGTTTGGGAGATTACGGAAACCTCTTAAAGAGATAGTATCCTTTTTTTTCCCCTACCACCACCCAGCATGGGTTTGAGCCTGAATGCAAATCTATATCAGCATTTTAATGGCTCTCAGTCTTTTTATCAAGTCGCTAACAGAGCAATCTGAGCATTTCGGGAACCATTCCAGGATACAATCTATAGAAAATTTGAATGACATGCATAATAACGCAATAATTTTCCCATGGAAACTTTTCATAAATATTCCTCGGTACATAAGCTATGCATTGTATGGCATTCACCGTGACGAACAGAAGGCACCAATACAATAACACTTCTCCAATGCGGTAACACTCGATACTGCTAAATGCTAAATGTTGTTGCCCCAGTGACATGGAATCCCAAATACTGCTAAATGCATTTCGGCGGCAGCAACACAAAAAAAAGAGTAAAAAATAGAGCAATGGCACAAAGTGAAAAAATGAAAACACAAACCTTCTCATTGTAACGTCAGCAGCATGTTCACGAGAGACTGCTGGATGCCAGACTCTTAAGGGGACCGAAGCTGAATTCAATGCCTCTTGTCAGGGGAGCTTGATGTGATTATCGCCCCCTGCTAGGGCAGCGATAGTGAAGTTGTCTGGCGCTGGCAGGGACGCTCAAACAGCACTGCGGGATGCCCTCCTCGCTGTCCCACTCCAGGACCATCGCTCTGGACGCAACAGGGGGTGGGAAGCATGTGTACATGTGGATGTGTGCGTGCATGTGCGCATGTGTGAATGAACGTTGTGTTGATATTATTGTTCTGCAGGTTTTCACTCTTGTTACTGCTGCCGTTTAGTAGCAAACAGGACTTCTGAGATGGGCTCCCATCACTGAGCTAAAAACTGCTGTTCAAGGTCAAGGTGCTGCCGACTGCCCACTTCTGGGCTTTTTTCTTTTATATACATATGCCTCAGCACACAAACCAATTTTAAGATATTCCCCAGCGTGTGTACATATTTGTGTTTGCCAGAGAGTGAATAAAAATCATTGTTCAGGCCGCCTAAGGATCATTTCCCTCCCCCTCTCTTCACCGAGGAGTCCGTCCCTCCCGGCTCATATCGACAGACACACTGCTGCTTATTGATCTATGAATTTGTACAATATGATAATAACAATACGTCTTTTTTCGTGGCGGTATTGTGATGTGTCTTAATTTTTTTCCTTGTCTGTTGCATTTGTCTTTATCAAGTATTGTACCAAAGGAGTTGGATACAACATAGAATGCATCTGAACAGCAAACTGTGCCAAAAAACTCTACAAACAATGTGAGTTTTTGTTGCGCTACAACATATATGTTTGCTCAGTTCTAGGCTTGAAGGCATACATGAATTACAATAGACTTGATTAGCAAAAAATGTAAAAAGAAAAAAAAAGCATAAATAAAAGACAGGGAAAAGAAGGCCTCGGGATAATGAAAGTTTCTCCTAAGGATATGTTTATGCATGCAGAAAGGAACACGAGTACAACAGCAGGCATAAAAAGATGAAATCTTGCAGCACAAACATGCGACACAGCAACAAAGATGACAGGTTTGATGGGGTGATGCATATGTGATTTGACCACCCAGGCACGAGATCAAGACTGCACTGCCTTTTGGGTTATCAGGGCATTTCAGTAAATTTCCCCACATTGTACCACCCAGCCCCCCTTTGCTTTCTGTGCTGTCCCCCTGGAGGCAAAGGGGGTAAAATAAGACTTCAAAGCAACTCCAAAATAGTCCTGACACAAACTCATTTCCTCATGTTACATGAAGGGGGCTGGCAGACTCGCTAGACTGTTCTGACTCTGGTATGTCTCAGCCTCCTGCTCTGTGCTACCTCATAACAAGCAGCGGTGACAGAATGCCATTTTGACAGCGATTATGGATAGTCTGACATAGACTTAAAAGGAGCCAGATGGGGGTAGAGTTTACAAGAGCCTATCTGTGGGTCATGCTGGGCTCAGATGAGATGAGGAAATGGGAGCTCATTTAAGGGGATGCTATTAGCAGCGAGGGACCACAAATGACTGCAACTTGGAACTTTATTAAGACAAAGCAGCAAAGTTTAGGACAGCTTGCACATTTAGGCTGTAAAATTGCTATTCTTGACATTTTGACCACGGAGTTAAGGAAGATCAGAGGAGCTGTGTTTGTACTAAAAACATGGGTTAAAGGGTCAGTTCACCAAAAAAAAAAAAGAAAAAGAAAAAAATGGCTTACATCTAGTGGTATACAGCAGTGCAGGTATTTCATGTCTGCTTTTAAAACTTGTTTTGTCAAAGCTCCTGGTATGACACACAAATTGGGACGGGACACAAACTACGAGGCAAACAAACCTTTGGCGCGTGCCATGCTTCCAGCTTTAAATTGTTATATTTTCCAATATTGGTGCAGTTTGTGCATCGAAGGAGTGATGGCAAATCACACCCTTGACAGAATAGAATGCATTTGGTTCAGAAACTACAGTCATTATATTACCCTACATCTCTCTGTCGCGCAGTCAAAAAAATAAACATAGGTAAACATTTCAACAATTTTAAAGTAGAAGGCTAGCAACATGTGACAGAATGACAATATTTGAAACCCTAGGGTGAGAAAGGGGTTAAACATAATTGTATTTCTTCACTATGTGAAGTTCATGTTTGCCGCATACTGAACTGAAGCATGATGAGCGCTGCAGTGAGCGTGAGGGATGGGATAAGATACATTATTCACTTAAAATCTGAATGTATTTACTACATTCCATTCTGGTAATCCATTTAAAATTATTAAAAGGATAAAAGCAAGGATATATGACGACGTGTGCCTGTGAGTATGGACATGACCCAAAAAGCTGCGCAGATTTACACAGCCCTGAACTTAACTTGGCTGAAATTCAAGAATTTGACACACTTATTGCTAAGAAATTATAAACTGGCTTCAGATCTGAAGTATCATTTGGAAAGATACTGCCCTCGCTGGAGCTCTTCCCATCAAAAAGACTTTTCCATTTTAAAGTTTCTGAATGTTTTTCCTCCTTTTCTCCCCACGTCTGTGGTGTGATAGAACCGATAAATGTTATTTTATCAGACATTTGATGGTTAGAAAAGCATCTGCAAGCTGCAAATGGTAGGAAATGGCATTATTTGGCCAATGGGTATCAAAAATATGACTGTTCATCGGTTGATGAATTTTATCCCGGGGTGGGGGGCAGGGGTGGGGGGGAGGGGGGGCACTGAGGTAATAGTTAGAACTGGATTTTAATAAGGGGTTTTTCCATCAAAAGAAGCAATTTCCCCAAACAATAGAGCTACTTTCTACATTACACCGAATCATTACAGAGTCATCTGCATGATATATTTCAATCATAGAGAAAATGAGCTAAGATTATTAATCAAGATTGGGCGATATTAATATTAGATAAGTCCAGGATGTAATATAGCTTGTATAATGAACCTGGGTAAATTCATAAGCCCATAATTGGTGCAGGCATTAAGTCTCCTCTGGAAATTGATATTGTCACATTACCATCAACGGCATCACCTCCAATTCTAGCTCCCGGACATAAACCCAGACCTATGCATTCTTCTTCTATTTGCCAAAATGAAATAAAGTTCATAAAAGTATGATTCATACAGTTCAACAACATAAAATAATGATTGATAAATAAATGCGTGTAGAAAAATGGATCGCAAATTTCAGGCGGGCGGAACAGAGAATCACTACATCACTCCACACTAAATTTAGATTCTATGAAAGCTATTGGCTTTTTTATTGCTTGAGGATACATTGATTTTTCTCTTTGATTGTGTTTTCCACAGACACAGGAAGAGGAAAGGCAGCTTCAAACTGATGCGTGGATAGCACAGACATTTCCATGAAGAAAGGATCCAAAAACAGATACCTGGCAGGATGGAGCAACCAAGGACACGCGGTGAAAAGCTGCAGTGTTAGAGGAGTGACACAAACCTGTTGAGCGACTCTTCCTCCCTCCTGCTCGGCTGCTGGGAGGAGGACACTTGTTTCTCGCACGGAGGGATTTTTGATCTTTTTGCATTGGCATCCACTTCCTCCATCTACAAAGGCCATGAAAGGGAATGAGTAATTCCTCTATCTGTGTGTACGTGAGTGTGTGACTGTGCGTGTGTGGATGCTTGACCTATTTCTGCTGCACTGACATGAGGCTGGCATTTCTGCCTCACAAGTACAAATGGAGACATGGGCGCAAGGTGGTTGTTGAAAGAGCTAATGTTTTAGCTCATGTGAAAGCATAAAATATGTGCGGAAGAGCATACATTTTTATCAACGTCATTCAAACTGTAACATTTCCTGGAAATATACATGCCCCGATAGGCTGGCTTCTTCCTGTCACGCACATGAAATGTGTGTTTGCAGCTGTAAGCGGTATGAATATTTTGTTTTCTGCGGTGGTACTGAACACTTGGAACACTTCAACAAAACCCACACAAACAGTTAAAATACAATAAAGCTAACAAAACATAATCACCAGCCTGTCAGCAGTTGGGAACAAAGCTAAACAATCTCAGGTTCAAGTCATTATTGTTTAAGAGCTCAAACTCTAAGGCTTCGTCCACACGTACATGGGTATTTTTGTAAACAGAGATTTTCCGTTTTCATTTAAAAAAAACATCCCATCCACATGTAAACACAAAAAACGCTGTCAAGAACATGCCAAAGCAACAGGTGGCAATATAATCCTAACTGTGAAGAAATATTGGCCAATCAGAAGCCTTGAAGCCTGGGAGGGAAAGAGTAAACAAAGATGGTGCATAGAAGCAGTCTTTCTACAGTATATGGAGGGACAGTACCTGCGTGTGTATATGTAAGTGTGTAAAAACTGCAGATAGCAAGATTAACAGGAACAGTATTTTGTGTATATTCGCCATTGTAGAAATTTAGCTCATGCACAGCATGACGTCAAAAAAGGCGCACACCTTTGATGTTGTGTGACTAAATCGCACACACATAAACACCAGTTTTCAAAAATCTCGTTTTTAAAACAATCTCTGTTTTTAGTCATCCAAAATGCTGTTTGTGTGTAGACGAAAGGCTCAGATGCGTGGAAAACGCTGTGTTTTCAAAAATACCCGTGTACATGTGGGTATAGCCTGACTCTTTTTTATACAGTCTATATAGCCTTGGTTTTTTCTGCAGGTCTAAATAGTTTAATTAGGACCTTTTTATTCCATGAACATAATAGATGGCTGTCCACTCTTGACTGGGAATCAGTTGCTTCCCCAAACGGATGAGTTCAAATATTTCAGGCTCTTGCTCACAAGTCAGGGAAGAAAAGAGGCAGGCAGATAGGCTGGTGTAGCATCTGCAGCATTGCAGATGTTGTATTGATTTGTGGAGACGAGGAGAGCTGTCGATTTACGGGTCAGTGTAAGTTCCTACTGTCACCCACAGCCACGAGTGGTGGTCTTTGAATGAAAGAATGAGCTTCTTCTGAAAGATGTCTCGATTCTCCTTAAGAGATACGGTGAAGAGTTTGGTCATTCAGGAACTTCTCGGACTTGAGTGTTGAGTTGTCGAGTTTATGTGGTTTGGGCATCTAAGTAGGATTTTTCTTAGTGGAGGTGTTTAAGGAATGTGCAGCTGGAAGGACACCCTAGGGAAGGCCCAAGAGGGCTGCTGCTTAGACTGCTGTCACACCAACTCTCTGTGTTTCCTTCAATAAATCCAGGAACCTTCTATGTGATCTTCCTCTTTTCCTCCTTTAAGCCACATATTCATTATTATTCATTTTCCAATGTATCCATTTGCCTCTTCTTTGTCAGCCTTGCATCTCTAACTTTGTCTTTGTCCAGTGTGTGAATGTGTGTGTGAATGGGTGGATGACTGGATATGTAAAGCGCTTTGGGGTCCTTAGGGACTAGTAAAGCGCTATATAAATACAGGCCATTTTTACCATTCCCTTTGACTCAAACTGCTATTGTCTCCACCCACTCCACCCTACCTTTACTCTCTTCTTTGAAAAGAAAATGTTGTAAAAATCTTTGTAAATGATCAATTTAATAGAGTTTTGTTAAAATTGGGAAAAGTCATGATGTATTATGGTGGAAAAAGCTGCTTCTATTATTCTGCCAAATAGGCTCCAGGCTCTCCAGCCCCCCTCAAACAGAGCATTGTTTTCATTTGACAACGTAAAATGTGCACGGGAAACAAAAGAAAACAGGATCAACTTCTCATCATCACAATAATGAGAGAGGTAACGATTCATAATTGGGCCCAAATGCATGTTTTGGCCATCTCAGGCTTAAAAGCACACACTCACAAGCACACACTCACACATGTAGCCAGCACTTCACCTTGAGAAGAGAAAAGAGGAAGCCTGTATCAAAGCGTTGCTGTGGAGCTGGAGACTGGGGGGAGTTCAAAGGGCATGTCAGAGAAACAGAGGGAATATGCGAGGGATGGGGAGGGGTAGGTGACATGGAAGACTGTCTTTGGGCTTCTCTGGGGTATAGCAAGGAGACTCTTAATAAGGACACCAGCTAATGAGGGACAGGGACATTCGATACACACAACCGTTCTCAACAGTCTCCATAACTGATGATATCCCTTTTTCACCATCAAGAGCTGAACAAGGCGTTCTCCGTGATCTCATAAAGAGAGCAGTCTGGACTTGATATAAAGGCCCCTAACGGGAAAAGCTGGACCATGTGAGGAGCATGTTGTTGTTTACCAGCTTTCAGTTTCCTTCATAGCACAATGTTATTCAAAACAGGATGCTTTTTGAAATAATTATGCCGGGATGTTTGCAATTTCATCTGGTCATACAAAAACAATCCCTTCTTTGCAGCCAGATGGAACAGATCATTTCAGAAGGCTTAAGAATGGAAAATGCACTGTCCCACTTTTTTTTTTTTTTGGATTGGGAACTAATTTGGGGAAGTTTTGACATGTCAGTAGGATACTTTTCTCATTTTGCAGACTAAAAATTTGGCTCCAGTTTGCCACGCTAGATCATCGGCTCCAGTGGAAGAAATTAAAACTGTTTATGATTTGGCTAATGATTGAGATTAATTTGTGGATAAACTTTCAGTTTTGGCCACAACGGATGGAAAAATGATTTCAAAGAGGATTGGTTCTACCCTATCGCTCTGCAAAAGCCTACAGGGAAAAAGGTGTGGGGTGAGAACCAACATTCCTGCATGTAGCCCTCATTAAGCCAAGTGTAGTGGGAAAGGCTGGTTTAGATTCATGGCCATTCCCAACCTCAGCTCACTTGGTGCATCTGAAAAGACCTTGTGATAGAAACAGCATGCTTCAGGAAATTAAATGCAGCTGCATCCCTGTTGTTTGTTTCCCAATTATAGCTTTTTTTCCTCCCTTTTTCTTTTTTATCCACATTTTTTTCAGGATTTGAGGAAGAAAACATTGTTGCTCTCACTGTCATCCCCTCTCACTAGGTTGAAATAAAGCTTTCCAGCACATATATCCGCTGATGTTTTCACACACCTGACAAGATGGCATTAACCCCACCCCCCAACCCCCGACACACACACACACACACACACACACACACACACACACACACACACACACACACACACACACACACACACACACACACACTAGAATTGCTATGGGATTTTTGGAGAATGTCTTTCTCAGCCATTACAGGGAAAACCAGGAATTTCACAATCGCAAACCCATGTCTTTGGAAATGGATGTCAAGCTTGCAATCAGTGCTGCCTCAGTTTGATCTTCAGAGCAGTCAGAGTGTGACTAATGCTGCTGACACATTTGTCATTGCCCCCATTATATCTGAACCCCTCCCAAAAAAACTGGAAGTTGACTTGTTTATGTCAACTTTCACAAGTGGAAGTGTTTCTGTATCTACGCACTGTATTTTTCACTCGTTTGTCCTATCATGATTGAGCAGAATGATGTAATTGAATGGTTTGTCCCTACGTGACTGCTAAAAAAAGGAGTTTCCCTGTGTTCGCCTTAAATCTTTCAACTATAGGATGAAATTTTTGCGGTCAATCTGGGCCAGTATATTGACATATATTTTGTCAAGACAACCAGACACCATAGCAACCAAGACAACAGGGCTTTGAAAGAAGTGTAAGTTGTGGTATGTTGACTCAAATCGCAGCCTTCTTCTAAACCAAACCAAGCGGTGTCTTGATGCAGGCTCAGTCATCCAGGTAAGGAAATCGCAGAAAGCGCATTCTGTTCAGCCAAACAGTATTTAATCATAATTCAGCATGAATTTAAATGAACATATTTAACATATATCCATCCATTTCGAACATATGAAAATAATACAAGTGAAGCATAAAAATGCATCACATGTATGACTCAAATATTGCTTTCTAGGGTCAGCATTACAAGCTCATGATTCACTCAACTACCATCCCCTTCATCCCCCAGATGTGGACTTTTTTTAACCTGCCATGTGCACATGAATCAGCAGATACCAGTCTAAAGAAAAGAAAACTATGAACAATGGCTGTGGAAAAGATCATTGTTTTCTATATCAGTGGGTAACAAGGACTCTCTAATGCACTTCTGTCAGATTGCATTGGATATTTTGAACTACATTAAAGTTAACTTCTATCATAAACATTCACAATCTGTTTATCCATCTCTTCACCAAAAACTGTAGTTATAACATCGACAGAGCTACTATGATGCTATGCATGTTTGTAGACTTTGGCATTTTTGGCCTGTTTCAATCTCAGATTTTTGGTTGCAGGTGTGATAGAGGACATGAGTGTGGATGGAATACCATATTATCAGGTAATGAATAAAGTAAAATATCAGCACTTCACCAAAAACTGGAGTAAAGGTTGAATTGATGGTCTGTTGGTGCAACCTAATGCACAGCATGTCGTATTTTTCAGAAAATTCTATCAACTATTTAAATAAATAAAAATGGTTCCAAAAACATCCCAGCAAGCCTTTCTGGATTTATACGGACTGGGAAAAAAATCTATTTGGTTAACTCCACCTCAAATTAGAAAATATTCAAAATTAAATATTAATGACCGAGTTGCATCACAGCGGGTACCCTAATAAAAATTTAGAATGTGGAAAAAAAGCTGTGTATTTGTTGTGACTTGAAATTACTGAATTTTGAATGCGCACATCTTCATATGATGTGGCTCTGTTGTGCATACCAGCAGGGTATTACAGATTACGGATTATTAGCTGAGCTTTGAACCTTGACTTATCATCCGTCGATGGGAAGACAGAAGTGCTCAAAATGCAAGAGATTATTGTGTTAAAAGTTAAAACCTGGAACTTTTTCTTCCCCACCTGCTGCTGCTCATCAGCTCCCTTACTGCCCGGCACTCACACACCTGCTGCATGTGGTTTCACTGCTGCTCATACCTGCTGAGCGAACAGCTGCCCACACTGCCCATAAACTCAGCTCCTTCCCATCAGCACTGCTCTTTAACATCAGTGCTCTAAGGGTACTAGCAAGCGGTTTACTTGCATTTTTATTCCTATTATTCTGCACTGCCTCCTCTGCATGATATCTCATTTTCTAAGTGCAACTTTTAAGCACTCATAATGTTCGGTACTAAAGCTGCATGCAGTGATATAAAAAGAATTGGAAACCAACCTGAGTGACTGAAGCTTCTACAAACTTACAGTCTGTGTTTATGACTATCAGAGGTTCACTGAGTCTGTGATGAACCCTTTTACCTCAACTGTGGTCATCAGATGGACTCCATGTGGCAGGATGTTCCAGAATATTTATTTTGTTGTATTTACAGATATAAACAAGTACAGTAAATAAAAAGAAGATGCATTGTAACTGTCACCGACACTCCAGATGACTGTACATCTGCCGTTGCGTGCCGGCATCCGTCGAAGTGGGCGCTCGCTGTCACGATTCAGTCACGATGTGGCTTCTCCTCTGTGTTGTCTTAGCTTTGACGCCTCAGCTCCACTTGTCACAGTTAAAGCACACAGTGTAAAACTAGCAGTGGTTTTTTTGGGGGGGAGAAAGAAAAGTATGGAAAGAAAAGAGAAGTCTTTCCATACTGACACCTGTCACACTGACTGCGCTGTCTGTAGAATATCTGAAGTGGAGAGGCAGGTTTAACACTGATAATGTCAGCACTGCTGCTTCTCCCACATGAAAGACTCCATTGAATGTGTCGACTACTGTGAATAAGATTTAGTTTATAACTCTGAAAACAATAGTGTACACCTATATTATCTTTGAGCTGCGTCTCTTGATTAAGACCACGTTAACAAAGTGACTCCAATAGACATGATTTAGAATTATTTTCACTCTGCATGTCAGAACAAAAGCAAGCCATAAATTTCAAGGAACTCTCTGTAGATCTCTGCAGTGCAATTGTGGTTAGGCGTGGATCGGGGCAAGGGTACAAATCCATTTCTAAAGCTCTGAGTGGGACCACAGTGACCTCAACAATTGTGAAATGAAAGACATTTGGAGCCACCAGGACTCAACAATATATGAAGCACACTGCCAAGACAACACTGGAGGGCAATCAAGTCTCTGACTGTATTCGAATGACCTAGCCAAAGCTCAGATTTAAAACCCACTTATGCAGAGACTTCAAGGTGTGAGTTCACAATTGTTTGACAGAGCCTCAGATGATCAGTCTTAAAAGAATAAATGATCCAAATGCAGAAAACATTACTGTAAATTTCTGCAAAATTACAGTAAATTAACAGACATTAATGGTGTGCTATTGATGTTTCTAGATTGAACTACTGTGATTCATTGTTATCAGATGGGTTTGAATAATTAGGACCTATGATATCTGGATGGATCAGGTGACCCTGAATCCTCCCGTAGTTATGCTGCAATAGGTATAGGCTCCTGGGGGATTCCCATGATGCATTGAGTATTTCTTCTTCAGTCATCCTTCTCACTCACCAAGTGTTAACAGACCTCTCTGCATTGAATCATACTTGTTATTAATCTCTGTCTCTCTTCCACAGCATGTCTTTTGTCCTGACTTCCTTCTCTCACCCCAACCGGTTGCAGCAGATGGCCCCGCCCCTCCCTGAGCCTGGTTCTGCTGGAGGTTTCTTCCTGTTAAAAGGGAGTTTTTCCTTCCCACTGTCACCAAAGTGCTTGCTCATAGGGGGTCATATGATTGTTGGGTTTTTCTCTGTAGGTATTACTGTAGGGTCTATCTTACAATATAAAGTGCCTTGTTAGTTCCTATTGCTGTAATTTGGTGCTGTATAAATAAAATTGCATTGAACTGAATTGAAATGAAGATCTTAAAAACCTCAATTTACCATATTGTCCAAATAGAGCATGCCACTCTTAGACTGTAGGTTTGCCTATCGTCTTTGGGGTATTTAAAAGCAGAAAGGGAGGCAGAGGCTTCAGCTTTCCGACAATGCTTCAGTGGAACCAGCTCCCAGCTTTGATTCAGGAGACAGACACCCTCTCTACTTTTAAGATTAGGCTCAAAACTTTCTTTTTTGATGAAGCTTATACTTGGGGCTGGATCAGGTGACTCTGAACCATCTCTTAGTTCTATTGCAATAAGCTCACACTGTTGGGTGCTCCTATGGTGTACTAAGTAGTTCTTCTTCACTCATTTACATGTTTATACACTGTTACTGTTCACACGATTGTTAGGTTATCGTGATTTCGCATTATATAAATAAAACTAAATTGATCTGAAATTAAATTAAATTAAATGACACATTTGAGACCATACTTTCAGTATGTTATAATGTTTATGAACTTTCATCATGAATTTTTCTAGTGAGAAGTGTGCATATTTGGATGAGAAAGAGGGATGCTATCAGTCAGCATCAGACAACTGCATTTCATTATTGAAGCACAGATTTGGAATTCTGGTTGTACTGCACAAGTCATATTTGTTAGATTAATGCATTAAAGGGAACCAAAAGAAACAAATACTATAAACAGGTAAAAGAGGTCCAGCTGACTATTTCAAATTAGCTGAGGGATGACGCCTACTATTGCTACTGCAATGATGTATCAAGTTACCCCTTAATACAACTTAAGTGGATGATTTACAAACAAAGTGAGCCCTTGTGCAGTTGTTACACAGCAAATAGCTATAGAGATACAAACCTTTTTTATACCAGACTCTGTTTATTTGTGCTGTAAAATTGGACATTTTAATATGGGAGTGTATTGGACTGACTTGCAGCCTCAAGTGGCCGTTTAAGGAAATGCAGGTTTTAACACTTGCGCATTGGCTTTATTTTCAGCCCTGGGGATTGCAGCTTAGTCTGAATAGTTTCTGAATCCAAAACAAGACTTCAATCAGCCCAGAATAAAGAATCTTTTGTCTGAAGAGACTCTCTCCATCTCTCCGGAATTATCTTTAAATTACGGTTGTGTTTTTGATTTCTTATTATTCATTTAATATTGTTAATAAAAGCGCATAGTAATCATCCATGTTTGTCAGGGTGCATATTCTGCAATACGCAAGGCAAAAAAAAAATGGTTTTCTAAAGTACAAGACAGGAGACACTGTAAATTGTCATTCCAATGATCCGTGGCTTTTTCACTTAAAAGGAGTTTTATAGTGAACCAAAGGAAAGTATACAGTTAACCTTTCAATTACAGCCCATAATCATAACTCAGGGCCGTGACAGCTCTGTCCGCCTATATTTGGTCATGGTTTCTATTTATCCTAATGCCACACTAAACAAACAATATCTTGCTGAAGTGCCAAGACATAAAACAGATGGACCAAATCCTATGAAACATTATATATAGCTTCATGACATTGTCATACAGAATAGTTGCCATTCTCCTTCTCAAATGTGGCCCTCCAGGGGCAGATGCCTCTCTCTTTTAAGTCCTGCTTAATGTTTTTGATGCACAGCAAAACAGTGGAAAGCAACAATAACAGGAAGTACTGCCAAAAGAGAGGGAGACAGAAAGAAAGACCATCTTTCAAGACCTTTCCTCGTCATCCTTTTTTTCTTTGTAATTTTGGTTTCTCTCATGTTTAACATCAAAGATGTTGAAATTGTTTTCCCCGATGCTGTGTACTCTGTAATTATTAATCTGCCTTGCAAGACGACTGCCTTTGGGGCAAAGTCAGACACAAAAGGCCCCTCTCTAGATCTCTGATGTGGAGCAGCACACAAGGAAGAAGAAGAAGAAGAAGAAAAGAGGAAGAAAATAATGTGCAAGGCTGCCACCAAACTAGAAGTGTGAACTTTCAGACAACAGCTGTAAACTTCGAACGACACAGAAAGAGAGAGACAGAGAGAGAGCAAGAGCAAGAGAGAGAGAGAGAGGAACAAAGTAAAATACTGTTAGAAAGAGAGAGGGTGAGGCAAGGCTTTAAAAGTGCAGTGCTGTTATGACAGTGCCAGGTAAAGAAAAAGTGACTAGATTCAGTAATGAGGTACTCATTACTATACTACCACACTCGCTCAGTTCTGACACACTTTTTAACACCTTGAGCTGATTAGTCACCATTCACAAAACTTCAGCTTGTGGATTTTCGACTATTCTACTCTTTATATAACTGGGTGATTTCAGCCATTCACTGGCAGCTGTTGTGTTAGATTGCAAGTTTCATTAATTCCACAATTTTACTAATTTCACAGTGGGACAAAAGTACATTTATTTTCATTTCACCTACATATCTTCTCACTTAATTTCTCAGACCACTTTATTTCTGCCTTTGTAATAATAGCAATATTAGCATTACAGCAGTGGCATTCCATCAGGGCAAGCAAGGCAAGCAGTGCTTGCCATGTCAAATCTAAAAATAAATATTCATTAAAACGTGCCAAAGTAAATCAGTCTCTCTCCTTTCATCTCACACAGTGCTTTCATAAAGCGCCTCTCCCATTTGCATCAATTCTTTATGTTAGAGCCATCTTGTGGTTGCAGTTAGCTATTTTTGCTAAAACTGGTGTTTATTTTCTACTCATTAAAAATTGTAGCTGCTCCTGTTCTACGGGCATGTCCATCTCTTGTTAACAACGAGAACTTGAGCTGTGCAAGCTGAGAGGCTAGCAGCTGTTTGTGCATGTGCATTGTAGATAAGCTGCTGGTTTTTGACGGTAAAATGATGGAAGACCCGCTTGTGAGACAAGCTTCTGCTGGCTCAGCTTTCACTGTTCTGAGATCAGTTACAAACTGTGCTTTGTATGGAAACACAGCTAGCGTTAGCAAGTTGATGTGCTTCCTCTTGCTAACCACTTTGACAAACTGGTGTGATGCAGAGAAGGTGGAGTGTCAGAAAATTAATAACTTCTTTGGTACATTAAAAAGGAAAATTGCAATGATTATAGAGGGAGCAGCTCTACCCACGTCTGGTCCAATAAAACAGGCACGGTTCAGGCTCATTAGCACTTTCAAATTAGCATCTGTGAGACTGTAATATGTTCAACCAGCTTCTTTGTCAGCACACCAACTGAATTTTTCATTCATATTTTAATCTTCCCTGTAGATATTGACAGTTAAACACGTCACACACTGCCCAGTCATTTAAAAGCAGGAGATTCTTATGAATATAGTTTAATATCTTTAAAAAAATCCAGATATAGGCCTTTATTTCTGAACTCATGAACAACAGGTTTTTCTTTCAGAGATATTGGTGTACCTCACAGCACAGCCTTTGCAAACATATGATTTATAAAATATTATGGTGAACATCAAACAAAATATAATTTAGTTTAAATGTGCTCAACCGTAAAAAGCACGTAGAGCAGTAAAATCAATTTAATACTTTGTGGAACGGTTTTTCTGCATAATAATTTGTTTCGCTTTTCATACTTTTCGGTGGCCCTGAAAGGCCAAATGGACTGCAACTTAAGAAAACACCAGCAATAGGAAAAACGCTGCAAAAGCACAAAAAACAGAACGGAAATAGGAAAAAACACAAGGGAAGAGTTTCTGGGGAGACAATAACCCGACGGACTAGTTGCAGGAACCCAAAACATGCTAGGCGTGTTTTATCATGATTCATATTATACTGATGACGTATGTTTAGGCTAATAGTTAGGCTAACACACGTATCTCTCATCTTTTCTTTCCTCACAAAAACCGATAGATCCTCATCTTCTTTTAAGTGTCTCCCAGCGTAATTCTTAGCATATTTTGGTTCCTGCAACTTGTCCGTCGGGTTATTGTCTCCCCAGAAACACTTCCCTTATGTTTTTTTCATATTTCTGTTTTGTTTTTTCCTGTTTCCGTTGTTGTTTTTCCTATTTCTGTGTTGTTTTGTGTATTTTTTCAGCCTTTTTCTTATTGCTGGTGTTTTCTTAAGTTGCAGTCCGTTTGGGCCTCTCAGGGCCACCGTATTTATGCCCAAATTTGCAGTAATACAGTTTTATGTATAATGAGGTATTTTCATAGTTTTTTGTGCATCTTTTGCCAAAAGTATTATTTGAAAAATTTATATTTATTTCTATTCAATAAATATAAATATTTATATTATATTTATTTCACTCTGTTAATGTATTAATATTTTACAATTCTTCAGCCAGAAAGGAGTGCAGAAGAGGATAATGTCCATGCAGAGTGAGACAGGCAGCTTGTTAAATTGGTAAGTAGTGGAAGATGTTTCTGTTTGTTTTGTTTGTCACTTCTTGCCTCTTGGCATGCCACTGATATACAGTATATAAACACTATTGCTACGTTAGGAATCGCAGCCTGTTCTCATTTAAAGGACGTCATATATTGCTGTTTTGTCAAAGCTGCTTGTGTCTGCCGGTACCATGCTTACGCACAAGGGGTCATTTACCAGCTTAAACAATGTCAGAAATTGCAGGAAAAAAGGTGGTCTATTAAAGATGGACAAAGATTGTACTTGAGCAGAGGAGACTGTTTCATAACCCCTTTGGGGTCTTTGTGGTTTGTACTTTGTTTTTGCTTGCTTTTTATTTTTGCTTTTACTCATTGCTTGGTTATGTTTAGGAACCAGAAACTACTTGGTTAGATTATGGTTTGGGCTTTGTCGAAGCCACTGGCGTCTCAATGATACACGCACGGTTCTCTCGGTGGAAATTAGGCACGCGCATCGTGCAAAAAACTTCAGTCCTGTCCTCGTTCTCTGTCATGACATTTTGTAAAAGGAACTGTCAAATTGAAGCACAAGGTGTCCTTTGGCACTAGTGCGTGATGCATCGAGCTTAAGGCAACAATAATTAAAGCATATTGAGGATGACTAAGCTTCAAACTTGCACGCATTGAGTGACATTGAGTTTCATTGCATATTTCTTTGGTCTTTTTTCTAAATATTAAGTAGCTTTGGTAGCTAAAGCAAACACTGCAAAAGCAAACGAGTGAAACAAACATAAAAGTATCCAAAACGGCCGTTGCTCTTGGCTGACAACCTTCTGAGTTCACTGCCACGTTACCAATTTCCCAGTGACAACTTAATTGCTCATTAGGAGGGGACAGTGACTTTCTACGTCTAATTCTGCTGTGGCCGGTTGTGTCATGTCTGACACCATATGTTAATATCTTGCACGTACCTTTGCATCTAACAGCACAGCAGTATTTTCAGAACCAAAATGGAAACCAGTTGGATATCTACAAGTCTCCCACAAATTGTGGTAAGCTGATAATTCGTTTACAGATTGGTTTACTTTTTGGTACCTGCGTTGCTTGTTACTCGGTTTTCTTTTCAGTGCCTGCTTAAAAAATTGCATTATGTTGGGCCCAACGTCTTATGCCTTTCACAGTGAGTTTTTAGAATTCCAAGCTGAGCAGTTTTACCTTGCTTGACTGTGCATAGCTCTACGGAGGAGGGCGAGCTGACATGGTGGCTACACTGAGGTGCTGATAGTGAAATCCCATTAGCTGCCCTCCTACTGACGCCAAACTGACATCAATAGGAAGAGCCAGAGCAGGTGGGTGGTCTGTCACTCTCGCAGCGCTCACTGGCAGAAACAACCAGCTTGTACGCGCACACGGCTGGGGGATCGCTAACACATTGCTGCTGTTGTGCCGTGCCTGTCACTGATAGTGCCTGTGTGTATGTGTGGAGTGCCGCTGACGATGGTGGTGGGGTTTTGTGATTGTAAAGGAAGCCCACGATTTCATTGTGATGGACAATAATACAGAGCAGAAATAATCGTACTTTCTAGTCATAGCCAAGACAGAGGTGGAAGGAGACAGATAGAAATAAAAGAGCCACAGAATTGAACAAACCATTAAGAAAGGAGGAAAAAGGGGAATGCCAGTTCCTACGTGGCCACCAATTTAAAATGGTTTCTGGTCAGAGGAAGTGGGAAGAGTGGATGCCCAAATTAGAGAGGTCCTGGTTGGATCTTAGGAAACCCTGTCATCCTCAGAGCGTCGGCATTCCAGCGAGCGAGGAGCATGGAAGCAGGAGCCACCCGGACAATGTTTGGGACAGACGAGATGGGAGGGCCCTGCTTCGTGGCGGATTTTCCAAACCTTCAAAACCACGAGGCAGCTGGGAAGAAGTCTATCGATCACGGCTGAGGCTGTTTGCTGGTTCCTGTCAAACATGCTGCCAGGGAGGTCCCCAATAACATTCGGATGTAACTGTTGAGATGAATATACTCCCTGCCCTCATAAAGTTTTTGATCTATGTTTACACTAATTCCAAATGAAGTACTGCGGGGCTTGGATTATTTTCTTTGGAGGGGTGAATACCTTTGGGTATTATACAACAAATTTAAAAGGGCATTGAAGAGATCTTTTCCATCTTTCTTGCCTCATATTATAGCGCCTGCATCATATTAAAGCTCTGCTTTTATTTTAGCCATACAGTGTCGAAAATAAAGCATCTCAGTTGTTCTTTGTTGGAAGCAGTTTTTCCTCCAGGTACAACTGTGTTGCTTATCATGGTGAGCAAGTGGGAGTGAAAAGTATGTGGTTTAAAGTAAAGCACATGAACATATGGAATATGTGGAAAATTATTGAAGAATTTGTGGAGCAAGACTTATCCAGAGTGAACTCATCCAGATGGAACGACATTCAAACCGAAGCCAGATCAAAAGAAAATAAAGGAAAGAAGAAGAAAAAGGAGAAAAGGCAGACAACTCAAGCAGAGTAAAGAGAAAAAAGTTATATATTCATCGCCATCAAAACAGGCTTCTTTCTTCCACCCCGTGAGACTACACACTACCACTGTCAGCTCTGCAAGGCTTTTGCTTTCAAGGCCCACGTGTATATATGCATGCATACATTAGCCAAATGACAATCACAACGATAAACAGCAGAGCAGAACAAAAACATAACAACCGGCTCGCATCTTCTGCCTGACAGCAAAGGTCACGGGAGTCAAGATGAAATATGACGCAAGCATAAGGCGACGAGACAGCTCGCCACAGATATTACATATCAGATGAATAGTCAGGGGGAGAAAACAAACAACTCCCCTTGTAATGAACCAAATCTTCTTCTTCTTGTTTACAGCTGAGGGGCCTCGATTTACCAGTGGAAGGGAGATGAGGGCTGGTAATGGCGAGAGGGGGTGAGGCGGGTGATTTGAGAAGGGGGGGCAGCGAAGGAGCTTATGTTATCTGTTAGGCTTTGCCTGTCCAGTGCATTACAAGTCCTGCATCGCTCATTTCATGGCAAGTGTACTGGAACAGATTATCGCTGGCTGGAGAGAGTGAGAAAGAGAGAAAGGGAGAGGGGGGGATCGGAGGGGTGGTCGGGCCTGGTTTTGTAGTCAGAAGATGAGCAGCAGAGTGAGCAGCCTCCAAATCCCTGATTATGCACACCCCTACAATTGCTTCACATTATCCAGCGATTTATTTACTTTTTTTATTTACTCTGGCATTCAGCAGGTTTCTCTCGCTCTCTCCACTGTCCATTTTCTAAAATCATTTCTCCGTCTGCTCTACAGAAAGAAACAGAGTTTCCTCCAAGTGAATAAGCAATCTAACTTTTCTACACACACCCGTAAACACCGACGCTGATTCACATGCTTAAATGTTTGGAATTTCGCCCTGGTGGTTCGTTCACCCCACCTGTATCTGCTTATCTGTGAGACATTTCTCAAGAAAGTACACATGGTACAGCATAGTGTGTTGTATGTTGTTTGCAGAATCAAAGGTTTACAATCACTCAGGCCACATGGGCAGCTCGGGAGGAAGCCATTTTGTGGGTTTTCCCCCTGCATCTGTTGATCCCCGTGGATACATCCTGCCACTTGTGCTCTATGAAAGATGAGATGACTGCAGACCACCAGGGGTGAAGATGGGATGCCTTCGCCCCAGGGGGAGGCAACAACTGGAGTCATTTGCTGGCCTAAACTTGGCCTGGAGAGGTAATACGATTTTTTTTTAGGTTGAAAAGCCAAGGATGACCTCTCGGTCTGTGGCCACTCTCGTTTTGTGGTCAGACCTCTCCCCATTTCTCAGATAACATGGCTCTTTAACGTTCAAAGCTCAGACGATTGCACAATGTTGAAGCAACAGAGCTGATATGGGTCAAGCAGATCTTCAGTGTCCTGTGATCAAAAACTAAAAATAGCAAACCTACTGTGATCACTTATGTCAGTGACAGCTCGTTTAACTGCCTTGTTTTTATACTAAAGCTGAGGGGTTTTATTCTCAACATTTTCCACTGACAAATTAACTTCTCATTAGAGAAATTATTATCAGTTTAACGAACAAAGCCACACTCCTTTTCTTTAAAGTGAGAGGTGCTCAGATGACAGGTAACGTGCTTTTTTTATGCATTCGTGAATTCACAAAGGCTTCACGTAAAGACAGCGTAGGCTGAAGATGTTCCCTTTAATGATATAAATGATGATTTAACGTGTTGTATTCAGGCGCCACACTGGGTAAATTTATCCCCCAGCACGTTTGACGCATAGACGCTACTATTACTGGAGAGCATCAAATGCATCTTCGACATACGCACAAGGCGTCCTTTTACATCAATACGTCGATGAGGAAAAGTCGATGCCAAGAGCCCACGTTCACGTTCTTCATTAGATTTTTTTTCATGCGCCGTGTTCAGCGTATCACCAATGTATAACCTAAAAGACACCAAATTTGTATTTACAGTAAAATTATATTCAAGTCAAGACTAAATATGACCTGGAAAAACTGCCTGAAGGGCAGGTTTTGAAATGATACATGACGTGCAAGATAAACAACCTGCACTTATAAATTTGACCTGAGAAATCCATCAAGATCAAACTGGGTTTCCACATCAACCTGATTAGTCTTGGTTTACCTGCCTCTGCAGCACTGCATAAAACTTGGGGACAATACCTTTTGATTGGCAGACTGTCCTTCTGTCCCTCTTTTCAAGAAGGACAACTGGAGGGTGCCCTCGAATCTTAGTAGGCACACACCCCTCAGCCTCCCCAGGAAGGTCAGGGTGCTGAAGAGGAGAGTTTATCTCTTAGTTCATCCTCGAATCCAGAAGAAGTGGAACGCTGGACCAGCTCTTTGTCATCTTGACGTTGTGTGAGGGTAGTGGACATTTGCCCAACCAGTCTATATGGATTTTTTTCAGGAAGGCATTCAGTCACATCCTTTCGAACATCCTGTGGGGGTGTTTCAGAGTATGGGGTTGCTGTTCCCAGTGAGAGCTGGACTCCAAAAGGATCAGCCTTTGTCACCAATTCTATTCAAAATGCTTATTGTTAGCTGCAGCTAAGTGGTGGAGGTCAGCCACTTTGGTGGCCACAGGATCAGCAATAGTGTGATCATCATGTTGTGACTTCCATAGAAATAAAGTATTATATTCATATGTTATAACAAATGCGTGACAAGATTCTCATCGTTTCATAAGCACAGGAAGATGTTTCTGTGTAATTTTACATTTTTCTAAAGAAGCGCAGAATGTAGACGTGTAACACTGGATGTAGAGAAGACTAGATCATCAATGATTCTTACATGATGATCATAATGTTTGTAAGTGTCCATGATATAAGTAAACTGATACACGGTGGTTATTCCTGTGCATAGAATAGTGGTCTTAATAATAATAAATCTCACGTGCATTTAATTGCCCATTATGCCATGTTATAAATGAAGCTCGCCTCCACAGGCTAGCATGAACCATTGCCTTTTTGTACGAGCACCCACCACAGGGGTGTGCCAGTAAGACAGCGCTACTCTTTCTTCTCTTTTTTCTCCTCGATCTGGCCAGAAGACAAAGCGTTCAAAGGAAGAGAGAGGTTCTTATCTGAGGCAGGGAAAAGGTTTTAACCTGAGAAGCTGGAGCAAAGAAACTTAGAGGTTGTTCTGCTTTCTCCCCTTTGTGTCTTTCTCTCTCCCTCGCTCTCTGTCTGTCTATGTGTGTCTCTCCCTCCTTCAGTGTTCCTGAGGGAATCACGCAGTGGGCCGCATATTTGTGTTGCTGTGTGCCCACTTTATGCCGCGCTCCCCCGCCGAGCGAGGCTACGCAGCATGGAGTGAAAGGCCATGCTGGAATGCCTATAATGCAGTGTGGAAACTGTGACTGCTTTTGATTTAAATGGTTTCAGATGCGCCTTTTGGAGGTGCGCAGTAAGAAACAGCTGGTTGCTGTGGCTATTGATATGCACAAAAAGAGTGTTGAGGCTGTTAAAGTCGCCCCGTAGGCAGGATTCAGGCAGGATTTGCCAAAACATCACTTTTATCCTTATGTAGTATCATGTTTTGGTATGCAGAAAGATGTTTTTAGTAGATTATCATGATTTGCACGAGTTCCTTCACATAACACCTTGTCTTTTACCCAACCCCCTGAACTAATATATTATACTGTCAAATTGCAATGTGAAAATTACAGTTGAGCTTTGAACTGCAACAATAAGCATCCGTCTGCAGCTCAGTTCTTTTTAAGAAAAGTCTTTGAAAAATCTTCTGAAAGATTGCAGATTGCTTTTGATTACGTGGGGTTTTAGTAGATATCCCAAAGGAGGAAAAAAAATCAAAAATCACATAATGGCAACTCAGAAATATACCATACATTAGTGCGATTTCTATATCATTAGTGCACTTGAAGGCACAGTTGGAACATAAAAGCATTTTTCATGATGCTTAGACTCTTATGGGGAGCACATTTAACAAGAACATAAGCCTGTGAAGTTTTTAATCTACTTTTTTTCTCATCTAGGGTTCTTTTTTTCTGGTCTTTGACTTTGACCAAGTGAACTGTGTGTAAGTGGGAGCAAAAAAAGATGCCACCACAGAAAGAACTCCAGCCAGGATGTGTGTTCAACCATAACACTAGGTCATTTTAGCAGCCAGCTGATTGAACATACAGGAAATGGCGAGCTTAGCATCACCTACTGAGATGTTTTTTAATGTTCACATATCATCGGAAGACAAAGAAGAGATAGAACACAAAGAAGCTATATTTGTCCTCATATGAAAGACGATATGTATGATCGCTTACTTTCAAAGAGGGTTGTTGTCCAGGCTTTTTGTGATGTGGTTTTGTGGGCTGGTCTAAAAAAATGAAGGAAATTAAATGAGATTTACGAAATACATTATTTTTTTATCTATTTTTTATTTAACAGCAGGCTTAACAACACAATGAATTCAGAAAGAAGATACACTGTAACTGAATTTGCCTTTTCTTACAGATATTTGTTTCTGAGCCTGGCATTATTTTATGGTAGCCAGTAACTGAAAATAATGTCTCATAACATGCTGTTATGATGAAAAAATACATTTTTATTTCATTTATTTACCTGTACCTGCTGCAATGTTTTTAATGGTAACTGTATACTGTAATGAAAAACGTATAAAATCTACTTAGAATTAGATTTTAATCTGAAAAACTGAAACAATTTGCACTCAATTTATAAATTTGTCATTCTCTTTTTTGAGTAAATTTAAGTAAGTAAATTTAAGTTGGAGCCTGATAGAAACAGGAATATGATTAAGTCACAGCATGTAAGGTGGACACGGGGTTTACAGATGCCCTGAAACCACGAGGAATGATATATGTTTTTGGTTTTCTTTTTTGCACACGTGAAGAATGCTTGAAGTCCTTTTTATGATCCTTTTTTAATGTGCTGACAAAACAAAATTCACTAATTAATCCAAATAATTGTGATTTGAACTATTTTAATCAACAGTGACTCTAGTCAATGTAGTTTGTCTTGGAATTTGAACCCCAAAGTCACAGAATGTGTCTCGTTTTTCTTCATAAAGACAAATTAATGAGATTTTGAATGGAAGATTATACTGATTTCCAGGACCCAGAGGAGCAGATGCAAAGTTGGACATAAAGTCACGACTTCAGCCAGTGGAAACAGCTGTGAATGGGAGGGCTGGAACCATTCAACCAAATGTGTAAGCATGTGTCCAGAATCAGAGAAAAACTGAACGGACTTCTCTCGCTTTCAGTTTGCTCGCTCTCATTTCAAACTGCTTTTTTTCTTTTTCTTTTTTGTTCTTTTTGTCTGCTACACAAAAGTAATTTACTTTGCCAAGTGGTACTATTGTTATGTTCTACACGCTGGGAGATACTGTTAGTGTTAAGCTCACATATACCCGCAGACACACTCACAACAACACAAGCGCAAACCTCCCTTGCCTGTACCTGCAGACAGTGTGGAGAAGAGATAAGGCTGCATCAAATGCACAACACAGTATTGATTTCCATGCCAACCAATCTCACCCAATCAAAAAAGGTCACGCTGTGTAGAAATCAAAAAGGGGCCTCTTTGTTTCAGAATTGCATGCCGGGTAGCCTTCAGGCAGACCAACTCAGTGAGTGAGACAGTTTGAAGCGGAACGTTTTTCATCTGTGGCTAACCACCTCATGCAGCAGGCAAAATTGGAAAACAATATTGATATCTGACCAGTGTAATGGCTGAGATACCAGTGTGAGGAAACACTTGTTTTTTTCCCGTCTCCTTTCTTTTGAGAAAAGTAGTCTGGCTTTCTCTCCTGCATGGCAAAAGTACACCCATTACAAACACCGGTGTCAGCGTGAATCTAATTTTGTCAGCTCCGTGCCATGCCTTCCAAACTCAATCTGTAGCCCTTGTATGTTTCTGTGACTCACTGAGACATGATTAGCAAGGCAACAATTCAGATCTTTGGGGCTGGTGGGCGGATTTCACAGCCTTCCTATTGCTCGGTGTGATGACGGTCAAGATGGGGGCTTTGGAAGTTGTTTTTGATGTGTTTGTGTTGTTCCATGCTGGGTCCGGGTCACCCCTACATGCATTAATGAGCTGATGCGGCGTTTGAAGTTGGCCTTCAAATCTCCTTTGGTGTTCTGGCCCTGGTGTCCACCCCTCTATCCTCAGACTTTCTTGCTCTCAAATCCACTCTTTACAGACACAGTCAACATCACAGGCGCAGGCAGATGCTCAGTCATTTACATCGCCAGCAGGAGACGCGTGGCCTCACTCTCCTGCAGCGAGCTACTGATGATGAAATGAGGAAGAATGTGCATCTCTGTTTTGTCAGATGTCACTGGCGCGGAAGAGTTATGCACAAGGTATCGCTCGGTATTGATGCCTGACACAGAGTCTACACTTGAAGGCTGGAACGTGGAGCAAGTCACAAGTTAATCATCCAGATGACTGCGGTTTGTGTTCTGTCTGGGAGCTCTGTGCTTTGTCCTTTGCTTTCACATGCTTTATAATGTTGTCTTTGCTTCGTGGTTTAGGCACTAAAAACTACTTAGCTAGATTTAAGCAGTAAGACGATTAACAAGATTCAAAAATGTCCCTTGACAAAAATAACCATGCTTGTTGAAAAATGAGCCTGGTCCACTGGCTTTATAATGTGACCCCAAGCGCTCTTTACCAGTGTCTGTGTTTGACAAGTCAGAAGTATGAGACATGTCTTGCTGTGAACCCAAAGGATACTTCTCAGTAATTTTGAGACCCAATTAGCTTTGACAGCATGTGAAAATAAGGACTAGTATTCAGTTTAACCTTCTAGGACCTGGCATCCACATATGTGGACATCACATTTTGGGTTGAATAGACCAAAATACAAAATTTCGCTCTACCAGAGCCTGATGTCCACTGTTCCATCGAAATTTAAAACAAATGTCCTCATATGTGGATCTCGTTTTTCACCGAAACAAAAATCTGGTAAAGAAAAAACAAACAAACAAACAAACAAACAAACAAAAAATCAGGTAATTCTTTGTTTTTCCTTCATCAGTTCCCAATCAGCCCAAATAGCAAAGAGAAAGTAAAAATGAATGCCATGAAACTGTTTGGGTCTTAGGAGGTTAATATAGAAATCTGTGACAATCCAAACCAAGCCTAAGCCTAGCCAAACAAGCAAGATGGAAAAAGCAAGAGAAAACAATAAAAATAATATCCCAACAGGACATGAATTCCCTTTACATCTACATTTGACTGGATAACAAAATTGTGACTTGGAACATCACTACTCCTTCAACCTGCAAAAGCAGATTTTGTCACATCTCTTTGTGATGCCATCAAGTGCTGACAGAGGAGCAGTATTTGACGCCCTGGGATTAGATCGGATGGCACTCACGCAAACAGTGAGAATATCAAATACGATTAAATAAATAAATCCTTTTCCTCTCTTTAACTTTCAGTGAGTTGTTTTACCCACTCTTTTGCCAAGGCCCCCTCAAAAATCCCCATTTTTGTTCAGGCAGCCAGTGTGGCCTTCCAAATGCACAATTGCTTTCCTCTGTGAGCTCCCCTGTTTCCTGGTATGCTAATTTCCTGTGATGATCAGAGGGACACAGGGATAAAAGTGCTGTGCTTTAAGCACTTTGTAGTTTTTATGTTGTTGCCATAGTAACATGAAACTGGAGGCCAAATCAATGTGGCTTCTCTCATTTGCATGGAGAAATAGAAACCTTAAACAGAAACAGAAGGAAAAGAAAGGGAGGGAAGAGTGAAAAGAGGCAAAAAAGAGGGAAAACATCCCACACTGCAGAGCATCAACTTTCTTTCTGAACAAGCTAGTTTAACAAGAGTAACTATTTATGTATATATGGCAAACACTACTTCAACAACAATTGCTTATTTAAGTGCAAAAACACAGCAACGCCCCAACTCTTTCTGCTATCTGAGAGCATAGCTTCCATTCTGCACAGTTCACTTGATATGCATCCCACATGCTGCTCACTCCACTTTGAAGTTGTTCACGGGGCTATGAGGCTATGATTATCCCATCCCTGACAAACCTTCCATTCCCGCTCTGAACTATGTACTGCCGACTGCAAGAGCTACGAAGCAACAGCCCCAGCCCTTACTACAACCGAGTCCGAGCCCCATTCTGATTCAGCTCATGAATGCCTAATTAGTTGTTAATTAAAGCTTGGCTCCTCCGTATGCCACTCAGGCTATCTCTGCATTTATCAGGTTCCCAGACTGGGCAGCTGTTAATGAATGGTGTATTTATTCAGACCAATCTGTTTGTCTTCAGAGTGCACCCCTGCATGACGAATACACGTGTGGGTATGCTTGAAATGATTGCGCAGTCAAAATGTGTGCAGGTAGCGCAGATCTATCCTCTTCCACTTGCTATTAACACCAAATCCTTCTGTCTAATTACCATTCATTCAGACAGATTGGAGGTGGCACCAAATATGTATGCATATTCTGTATGCAGTCTCCTCCCATGCATCCATTACTATGCCCAGCTGACTCCAAGGGTTGTTAGCGACACAAAACGGTTCAACTGCGCCTGCATCAGCTTTATAATTTATCGTGCAGCAGTTGAGGTTAGTGACAGAAGGAGGCTGATGTCAGATCAGCATTTGAGGAGCTCCCACCCATGAAGAGAGAAGGGAGGGATGTGATGCATATGAAAGGAGGAAATAAGATCAGGAGTTTCTGGGTGATATTTGTAGAAGAACTCAGATGAATCTTGTTATCTCTGTCTGGTCAAGAAGTCCTGCTTTTTGTTGGTGCTGGCAAGTGATGAAAATAAAGACTTAAAAAAACTCATTCAAATTCAAAATCCACAGGATAATCTTAAATATTTAAAAGAAAGAGTTCAGCGGCCTAACATTAACACGGATCACATACTGTATATCCCCCCCTCGGGTTACAGCCAGAGGTTAAGTCCATTTAAAGAGAAAAACTAAAGCAGATTTGGCTGCATCCCAAGGAAACGTGGTGTTTGTAAGGCTGGCATGTAATTACCTCCCAACAGCAGCCCACTTAGCACTGGGCTTAGTCTTTATAGGCGCCCATAATGCATTGCAACCATTAGTCATTCCACATAGGTTGTTAGTCATCTTGTTGCAGTCAAGAAAACTAAAGATCATTTTGAAAAAGGAGAGGGGACACATAACTGGAATACTCGCAATCCCAAAGGGGAATCTCTGGGAATTTGCAGAAGTGGAGTCAGAAAGTCACTCTAAACTGGGTCTGCAAATGGAATTTAGAGATGAAAGCCAACTCTGTTTGCCATTCTTCGCACAAGGGGGCAAATTACCAATGACGTCGCCATTGTTTTCTGTGGCCAAACACATTAGCTGTAAATGAGGCTCTGGCTCTGTGACTACTGAATCCTCTCATCAGGCTTGAGTCCTCGTGATATCCTAGTGTGATATCTCTCAGGCAGGAGCCGAATAAACACAGAGTAAACACTGACATCATACGTGGGAGCCGATCAAGAGTGACATCAGCAGGAAACGTTAAAGAGCAGTGCCTAGTTTCGGGCGGAGGCTGTGTTTAGTATTAGCTTTTAACTCTCCCCTTCATAATTTCCTTTATGCAAAAAGTTACACTGGCCTCATTCTCACAACTAAGCATGCATTTTTTTTTATCACACAGTGCCCCTTTTTGCCAGTGTAAAATACCTACATAACATTTTCTGTGTTACAATAGCTTTTACTTTTCACATCAGGAGCTGTCTGTTTGGTGTGCCTAATCTTGGGCTTTTATTTCAGTTCATTTTAAAGAAGGTAAAATAAGAATGTAACTCTATAACTCAAGGCAAGTGAAAAGATAAGGGAGGGTGAGTAACAGAACTGTAAATGAAAGATGGATGCCGTTACTTGGTCTTTACCTGCTGTATCTGTATGGAGTGTAAAGTTATCAGCTAACACTAGCAAGCTTGGTTCAGGCTGCACTGAATAGGTAGACACCTGCGTATCAGTGCTAAGTAAATAAAAAAACTAGGATCAAACTCATCAAAAATAGAGCATAGTTTATTACTACAGTTAACCGCACAGCAGGACGTACTATTTGTCAGATTGCTTTTAACATGCTCCAACAGGCTCCTGCATAACTTAAAGCCTTAATACAATTTAAAGAGGTGAGGTGTTTTTACACCATCCCCACCCACCCAAAGGTGTCGTCAGCTACAGAAACCACCAGACTAATCATGGCTGCTTACGCAACTAATACAAGTCTGATGTGGGAACATAAAATATAATGAAAATTTTAGACTTTTGAGGTATAATTTTAGTT
>NW_005187476.1:1282677-1285931 GCF_000239375.1 Pundamilia nyererei | reverse complement strand
TTTTTTTAACAACCCTACTTCTCATTTTTCTTCTGCCGAATTTTCCCAGATCTCAAAAATTACTTTTAGACCCGAGTTTTAATAAACCAGACGAGTCCTTCAAATCAATCACGCTGAGATGTAGAGGAGGGGAAAGGTTATAGTGCAGGTGTCATCGTACAAGAAGAAAGGCAGGTGTGCAAGCAAGAACAGACACGCATACACACGTCTCTGTTACAGCTTAATTGACACTGCACCTCTGGACATTGACCAGGTGTTGCCTTCATGCTGTTCACATACCTGTCCCCTCTCAGCCACCTGACTGTGGTGAATAAAAGCCCTAATTAATTTAGGCTGGAGCTTCCCCTTTCAAACCTGTCCGCTGTTTGCTTTGATCTGTTTGCACTGCATTTGATCTTTAGTGAGGCTGTTAACAGCACCACTGAATTAGACCATCAGCCCCAGACGAAGTCTGTCCTAATTACCGTCCCCTCTACTTAACAAAAGGCCCAGGGCCTGAGGCCTAACCAGCCCGTCTCATTTATAACCTGACGGAGGTGCTTAAAACTGCAAAATACACCCCTGATGTTGATTGTGTGTGTTTTGGCTCATATTCATATCCAGCAGCGTCACATTTGACACTATAGTATGTCTCAACCTTGAGGTATGACAGTTTAAGGTTTTTTTTCCTGCTTGGATTTTATAATTATGTCTGCATTTTATAGTTTTATTTGCCTTTTAGTTACAGTTAACATTTTAGCACTTATGGGGGAAAAAATTGCTCAGATGTGTGGCAGTTATAATTTTTAACCACTTAATATTCAGGACCACCATAATGCTACTGCTCCTTTGAGATGGAAATCCCCTCTGGGTTATCCACAGTGAAGCCATTGTTGAATCTCTTTATTGGACATCTAAGCATTTCCCCCAGAGCGATATATCTGTATTTGTCCATAAGCTGTTACAGACACACAGATAGTGTTATTCAGCTTAACTGCCACACATCTTGTACCTACTTATAGTAAACAGATTCCTAGTAAAACATGTCTCTTTGTTTTTTCAACAACGTACTCATCTGCTTATCTAACCGATTCCTGTTTTTGTGGTAAGCAAGCAGTCACGACCTCTTCGCTGAAACCTACATGTGTGAATCATGAGACAGATCACAGGCATGCTTCGAAATCTGCATCTTATCTGATTATCTTTTTTAAACATGGCCTTTGAGTGCAACTGCTTCAGCACATTCCCACAGAGCATGAGGGCAGTTAAAACGAAGCGGCACAATTACGCTGTCAAACCCTCATTGTCTGTTTAACAAAAATCTGCCACGTTTCCGTGTTCCTCTCATAACCTGAAGGCGCTTGGAAAAACGGTTGAGCTGGCATGAAAGACAAAAAAACGTTCCAGGAAACAGCTGCAAAAAATGTAACGTCGTTTTCATTTAACTTGATGTTAATTGTCAACACCTAATTGTTTAAAAAAAAATACATATGTCAAAAAAAAAAGAAAATCATGCTGACTGAGATAGCAAAAGGCTTCAGTAGAAAAGCTGATACTAGACTGTTGTGTTCTACTGCTTACATAAAACATTTTATGCCTGAAAGTGATATTTTAAGCATCATTTTTCACATTAAAAGTGAAGCCAATGATTCTTCACATTTACATCAGAATCAGCGACCCACACAGTTTCCTTCAGCTCGTGGAGACTTTAAGCATTTTTCAACTCACTGTTTGGTTTTGCTGTAATTTTATTTGGTTTTTATTGAATTCATTAACCCTTTTACCACAGAAAAAAGAACCAAACAAAAAACACAAGTAGGCAACAAAGTGGCGTAGCCAAAGGACCAGGAAACAAACAAGAGAAAATAGACAAAATAATGAGTGCAGAGCTGAGTATCTTGTCATGCTGGTACAAGAGAAAAAATGACCAATGTACAACAAATCAACCCCCCATAAGGAAACACTATGAAAATTTGAAATACTAGAATAACAATAAAACCCCAAATCTTTGGATAAGTGTAATTTTTTTTATAGTTGTATGTTACTTGGCAGTAATTAGAAGGGGTTTTTTTGTATCCATGTGATGCATACAGCCAGCTTTTTACCCAATGTTCTAGTTTTAGTTGATATTTTCCATCGTCCAAATAAGGTAATATATTTTAGGTTATTTTAGAGAACTAAAGCTCATTGTTTATATTCTACAGTCCAGATCAATCTGGAGGTCAAACAAAGTTCAATCTAATTGTGTTGAAAACATATTTAGAGTTCTGAAGTGTGTATTTAGATTAACGATTGTATTTCATATCAGAACATGTATTAAAAATGGAAATGTTTTGTAAGAAGAGATAAGATTTCTTTAGTTTTTCAGCAGGTAATTATCCACCCGTGGTATTTCACAGATGAAGCTTGTTGTAAGTATCGGTGCAGTCAGTCGTGCTTGTCTATTGTGTTGCCCAATGCGTCTGAGAGCTCTTTGTGTGGCTGCTGAGGAATGTACTGTATGCACATATGGATATGGTAGATATACCATTTGCGCATAATGTGAACAATGAGCGCACGCTTGGCCTCACACAAGTGCAGACATCAGAGAAGCATTTTGGAATGCAGAGCGCGCAGGTTTATACACCTGATGATGAAAGACTTATTTGATTAAGGCTTTAAGGTTCAGAGCCAGGACTTGATGTTAATGGATGGTGTTGATGGAAGCTGAACACGTCTCTTTAAAGTAAAATTCATTGTTACTTTTAACTTTTTTCAATAGTGGATTTGGCCTACATTTATACAATTAGTGTTTCAGGCTTTTTTACATGCTAACAAAATGTCACGAGGGGCGAGACTTGAATACGTAGAGTTCAGTCCATAAATATTTGGACAGAAACGACTCAGATACAGTTGAAGTGCAGACTTTCATCTTTAATTCAGTGGGTTGAATGAAAACTGAAGCATTTGTAAACACAATCCCTTCATTTCAGGGGCTCAAAAGTAATTAGACTAATTAAATAACGGAAAATAAAATGTCCATTTCTAATACTTGGTTGAAAACCCTTTGCTGGCAATGACAGCCTGAATTCTTGAACTCGTGGACATCACCAGATGTCATGGTCCTGGGCCATGTGGGCCCAGTATTCTTAGTTTTCATGTATTTTTGTATTTTGTTCTTTATTTAGGCCATGCTTCCTGGGTTGATCTGTTACGTTGTTCCTTATGTTTTCCCTTCGTGGCCCTCACCCCCTGTGTGCCCCTCTGTGTATTTATGAGCCCTCGTCTCTCTTAGT
>NW_005187476.1:1225138-1275659 GCF_000239375.1 Pundamilia nyererei | reverse complement strand
ATTAGTTTTCCCAGTTTAGTTATAGTTTAGCCACGCTATCCCTGCTGTGTATGTATTCCTGGTTTTCAGTCATATTAAAGGCTCGCTTTCCGTTAAACTCACTCCCGTCTACTCACTTGTGTACGCTCCTGGGTCCATTACACACACCACCGCACGGCCTGTCTCTGCAGACCGTGACACCAGATGCTTTTTAATGCTCTGCCAGGCCTTTACTGCAGCTGCCTTCAGTTCCTGTTTGTTTGTGGGCCTTTCTGTCTGAAGTTAATTCTTCAATAAGTGAAATGCTCAGTTGGGTTAAGATCAGGTGACTGACTTGGCCAATCAAGAATATTCCACTTCTTTGCTTTAATAAAGTCCTGGGGTGCTTTGGCTTTAAGTTTTGAGTCATTGTCCATCCGAATAATGAAACGCCGCCCAATAAATTAGACAGCATTTAGCTGGATTTGAGCAGACAGTATTTCTCTGAACATCTCAGAATTCATTCAGCTTCTATCCTGTGTCACATCATCAATAAACACCAGTGTCCCAGTGCCACTGGCAGCCGTGTACGTCCAAGCCATCACTCTGCCTTTACCATGTTTTACAGATGATGTGGTATGCTTTGGATCATGAGCTGTTCCACACCTTCTACATACTTTTTGGGGTTTTGTTTTTTTCCAGAACCATCGTGGCTTATTTAGATGTTTTTGGTTGTTTGCTAATAAACAAACAAACAAAATCAAATCTAGCTTTTCTGTTCTTGAGGCTTATGAGTGGCTTGCAATTTGCAATGAACACTGTATTTCTTTTCATGCAGTCTTCTCTTTATGGTAGGCTTGGATATTGATTCGCCTTCTGGAGGCATTTTCAAGAAAGTCCAGTCGCTTTTCTTTCTAAGCTCCTTAGATTACAATGACCTGGATGACTGAGAAGTTTCACAGACATACCTTCACAGAGAGCGTTGTTCACTTGGTTGGCTGTTGTGAAGTGGTTTCTCTTCGTCATGGAAATGATTCTGCGATCATCCTCCACTGTTGTCTTCCGTGGACATCCAGGTTTTTTTGCATTGCTGAGTTCAGCAGTGTTTTGTATCTTTCTTTCTTTCTCAGGATGTACCAAACTATAGATTTTGACACTCCTAATGTTGTAGCAGTTTCTCAGATGATTTTTTTTCTTTTTCCGCAGCTTAAGGATGGCTTGTTTCGCTTGCATGGTGCACGCCTTTGACTGCATGTTGTCTGTTCATAGCAAAAACTTCCAAAATGCAAATCAAATCAATTCCAGGCCCTGTATCTGCTTAATTGACAATTGCATAATGAAGGAATTGCTCACTTTTATCCATGAAATAGCCTTTGAGTCAATTGTTAAATTATTTTTGGTCCCTTTAAAAAGATGGTGGCACATGCTAAGGAGCTGAAACTCACAAACCCTTTAATTTGAAATCCAAATCCAATTTAATGGGTACCCTCAAATGAAAGCTGAGAATCTACACCTTATGCCCATGTCCATTATAAACTTATAATTGGAACATTTTTTAGCAGACAGGTAAAAAACAAAACTTGTGTCAGTGTCCAAATATATATGAACCTAACGGTACATTACTCTTCTTTTTTTAAGCATATTCTTCTCGTTTGTGACATCGTAAGGCATAATCACATATACTTTAAACACGAAAACATTTGAAAGTTAATAGAAATTGTTTGACAAAGATTCTGTTTTAAAGTGAAAACAGAATCAGAAAGGTGATGTAAGTGTCTGATGTACAAGGAAGTCCCTGTCAGCAGAAATACTTGTTTCTGCCAACTGATTTTGGGTTGGGTGTAAATGGGACATTCCTGCAGGCACACATCATATACACGTAGTTTAACCTTTTCCGAGTGTCACTTTACAACACGAAATCACACAATGGCATTAAGTGACGCATATATGCAAATAAATGCAGTAACTGGAGATTGCTCATGTGTTCAGCAAAACAAGCAAAAAAAAAGCTTGTGTCCAAAGAGTGTATTTAGCAGACACGGACGAGCTTTAGTATTAACCTTGTGTACACTTTAAGTTTACACAAAAACCTGAAAGAACTGTTTGTCTCTTTGGATGCAAAATTCTTCACCATGTCCAGCAGCTGCAACCTGGTTTCGTGTAAAAAGTCAAAAAGAATGGAATAGAATTATTAACCTAACCTATGTACTGGACTAGGGGAGGAAGCTGGAGAACTCATGCAGGCAAACTCCACACAGAACATCCCCAGCTGGTTTTCCATCCATCCATCCTCTTCCACTAATCCTTATCAGGGTTGCAGAGGAGTGGGCGCCTATTCCAGCTGTCATAGTGCGAGAGGCAGGGTACACCCTGGACAGGTCGCCGGTCTATTGTAGGGCTAACACAGACAGCCAGCTAACAATTCACACCTATGAACCATTCAGAATCCCCAGTTAGCCTAACCCCACTGACTGCATGTGTTTGGACTGTGGGAGGAAACCTGAGTACCCAGAGAGAATCCACACATGCAAACAGCACGCAGGTAGGACCCATCCACTTGGTGGATTCAAAATCAGGACCTTCTTGCTATGAGGCAACAGTGCTAAACACTGCACCAACCTGCCATCGATATATCTATAATTAGTTTATCAATCGTATTTTATGTTCATTTAGTATATTCAGTGCAACCATCAGCCATGGTAACAGTAGCAGCTGAGAAAACCTCATGATAGGACAAAGCAGTTTAAAAAACTATTTTCCTGAAACCAGGTTAAAAGTTGGACTTGTGATCAATAACAGCAACAATACAAAAACCTCTGTCATTCTCAGCGGCCATAAGGAAACAAAATTGATCAAAAAGACTTGATATAGTGTAATGCCTCACTGCATGATGACAGAAAATTGATTTTGTCATTTAATAATGAAATTAGACATATAAATACAGTATGTAGCCTTTTTAGTCATTTTCCAGTTGCATGTTTATCATTTGTGCTAGTTCAGCAATTAGGCTAATTGGAAGGAAAAATGATTCAAAGGGTTACACTGCTGAAAATAAATTGTCAAACAGCAAGTTATTTATTTAGGTAACTAAAAATGGCCTTTGAATAGTTAAATAACTGATGCCATCTTGAACAAACTCTTAGTTATTCTTTTTTGAATAATGGATAAAGTTTTTTCAAGAGCAGATTATCAAGATTTTCCTTTCAAAATGATATAAAACCAAACACTGACAGTTTTTCTTTCCTGTCATATCTGACCACCCACGCGGTCCGCGTGCTCAAAGAATACGTTGGCCTCTTTGTCTACGTGCCCTTGAGGAGCTTTCTTACTCAAGGCATCATCATCATCATCTGCATTTGATGTCGTCAGCACGCTTGCATACCTTTTGTTGCTTTTTTTTGTTTTTTTTTTGCCGGCCTTAATTCACAGTCACAAAAGATGAGAGGAACCCACAGCATACCAGCCAGCGAGAGGAAGAGTGCTAAAGAAAGAGTAATGCAAAGGCAAAATAAACAGATTTCAAAGCACTTTTTTTTATCAAGACATCAAACGTCCTATGCGATGAAACAGCGTGCTGCGGCTCGCTTGAATTGACACATTGACAACTTCAGACCTATGATGAGAAGAAAGGAGTGGGGAGCAGAAAGATGATGGAAGGGAGGGAATGAGAGAAAGGAATGAAAGAGAGATCAGCCTAAACTAACAACAATAATGGAATGATAGAAGAGCTTAATTTTGCCTGACAGACGGTGCTTTCATCAGAGTGTGTGCCTTGAACTGCACCTTGATTAATTATTAAATAAGGTGGCCTGCTCTTCAGCTCTGGCCCTCATTTGATGTCCTTGCAAATGTGTTTCTGCTGACAGATAGAGGTCCACTACTGGTCCCTGTTTACACATACTAAAATACTAGAACAGCAGGCAACTCCCATTGCTGTGCTATAAAGCATGACGTTAGCTTTGATGGTATTACAGCTGCTTGGGAGAAGTTTTCAGAGTCCGATTTCAACCTTATGCAAAGATATACTTAAGGAACAATATGTTCTCTATGTGGATTTATTTGTTTGCTTTTGCACATATGGGGAAATCTGAGAGGTATTAAAGGATTATTTAAGACTACAAGAAGTGTGTGGTCTTTTGCTGTATTGCCACATGTAGCATATACTTTTCCATAGTGGTTACTGTAGCCAGTTATAGCTCTTTATTCTAGCATCCTTGATGTTCTGTGGTGGTAAGTAACTGAGCACTTTTTGTGTAGTTAATTGAATATTAATCAATGTTATTTCATATGTCAACTCCACTCTGCAGCGATCTATCGTACTTTTTACGCTTACTGACTCTTTTTCAGACTACAAGTTTGCACATGGGTTGTGTCGTGTCCAGAGATGGGCAGTAGCGTTACTGTAATCCGATTACTTTTTTCGAGTAACGAGTAAAGGAAGGGATTACTATTGCAAAAAAGGTAATTAGATTACTGTTACTTTCCCATAAGCATGCTGCGTTACTTTTTTTGCGATTTTTTTTTTCTTCGTGGCAACAGCTGTGTGCAGATCAAAAATGGATAATATATCGAGTGCGGGAGAGAGTATGAGCGTGCAGCGTTTAAAGCGTGGAAGTACTGACCCTACTTTGAGTTTCATTCTGTAAAAAGTGACAAAAACATTAGCGTCCACTGCTCTCTGCGTGGGAAGAAAACTTCTTTTTACAGCGAAAAAACCCCTAAACGTCCGAGCAAGCACAGAGTACGCTGCCGCTGGAATGTGAAATTCACAGAGAAACTGCTGTATCCTTCCACTGACCGCTGCGGCACACCTGCACCAGGCAAACCTCTGCCTGCCCCACTCCTGCTATACAGGTTAAAGTAGAGCAACAGGACCGCTGAGTCTTTGATTTTATTTATTTTCTGCTGTGTTTTTCTTGCATCTATTTGAAAGAGTGAGTGTAAACACAAAAAATATTTTATTTTATGTGCTGGAATGTGCAGAAAATAGGTTTAAATGTTAAACATTTTTCTTCCAGTCAGAGAATGTTGCATATAATTTAATGTTTGCTTGATGCATAAAGTTAAAAGATTAAAACTAATAAAACAAGTTTTAAAAGGAGACTTTTTCATTTGATTACATTTTATATGATGGATAGACTATGTGCACGTTAGCATATGCTACTTCCGGTGCGGAAACTCCTGTGGGGAGCTTTGTTTCCGGTGTCCTGTTTTCTGGTCCAAAACAAGTTAGGCAAATGAATGACTCAAGCGGCGATTTACATTTCTATAGATGTCTTGTTCATCGACTTGTCGATATTTTTTCCCCGCGCCTAAGAGCAAAAGAGAAAAGGGATTCAAATGTTATATTTCTCAGCTGTCCCTCGTTTATCGCGGGCGTTATGTTCTAAAAATAACCAGCAATAGGTGAAATCAAGTAGCCAATTTTATTTTTTGACGGTGCAAAACATTTCGTGGACATCGTGGACATACAGTACTGCACTGCAGAGTCACACTGCCAGCGATCGATGCAGCGATTCTGTACTGTACAGGAGAGACGTCACGGAGGAGATCGTCTGCAGCAATCAGGACACAGGACACAATGTGATGTAAAAAAAGCATGCAAACTTGCACTAAAAAATCTGCGAAACAGGTGAAAGGTGAACCGCGTTATAGCGAGGGACCACTGTAATTTTGAAGGTAAGTCACAACATACCCTTCGTAAATACTAATGTATAGAAACCGTTACCAGCATTCGTTCATTTTTTGTGTGGCTTTTTTTCACGGTTTGTTAACATGCTGTGTAGGTGTGTACTTGACTAGCTGATATCGACATAACAGGGGAAACATCTGGTTTGACTTCACCTGTAGTTTGAATGCTGAACATTTGACTGTTTAATTCATAATAACTGTCACTATACAGAGATGTGCTTCTGAATGTGGACGATGTGTCTTCTGATTTTTGTAATGCAGTTCTGCTTGTGTTGAGTGATGTAAACAACTGATCGATCTAAACTCTTTAAAGGTCAAAATTGATCATTAGATTTTTTATGACACAACAGCGGTGAGTGTTCCCACCTTCTCCTCTTTGTAACTTAACGCGATCTTTCCATTTTCGAGTTTTGGACATGATTTTGGAGTATATCTTCGCAGTAGCGATTGACCGCAAAGTAAAGCTACCGGAAATGTATAACCCCACATCCAGTCTCAAACCAGGAAGTTAGCATTTTCTCGTGCACAGGGTCTATTATGCAGAAAAAGTAGAATTGGGCTGAAAGATCTATTGCTTTATAACCTATTTAGGGGATAAATCATGTTTTAAAAGTAACTAAGTAACTAATTACTTTTGAAAATAAGTAATCAGTAAAGTAAGGGGATTACTTTTTTGTGAAGTAATCAGTAATTAGTTACTGATTACTTTTTTCAGGTAACTTGACCAACACTGGTCGTGTCAAAGCATAATCAAAGGATTGCTTTATGGCGAGCCCACCAAACATTTTTAAATATTTTGTTGAATGAACTTCGAAGCTGTCAAATGAAACTTTTCAAATGGCTGAAAAACTAAAAAAGTTCTAACATGAAAGTTGAGCTGCTGTCTGCAACACCTGGCCGTCTGTTCAGTATCAAACAAAAAACACATGCATTTGCTTTTTTTTCATGACAAAAATGTTGTTTTCCATGTTTCCTGGTTTGTAAGTCAAGCCCTGATTGAGCCTCTGTTTGATGTGGAAACTGCCCGTCCTTGTAAGCCCATGGATCTTTTGGCTGTCAGACCTCAACCATTTTGGGGCAGGAACATAACTTTCTAAAAGATGATTAATAAAGGAGGTTATTGACTTAATCTTTTTGTGATTTAAATGTCGTGCCATGACCATAAGTGTGATACAATAGGCTTGTACTCAGTGTGTTGGATGTAACATGCTGCAAAGTTACACTTTACTGTAATCACATTACATTTCTCTAAAGTAGATTCACTGTGCATGGTGTTTACTTTGAAGCCTCTTTAGGCCGATTAGTACTTCGCTTTGTGTTGTCAGTTTTGTGGTCAAACATGCACCCTAAAAGCATTGTGTCCTCATTTGTTTTGGTGTGTGGGACTGTATCCTAAGGTTTATATTGTTAACTGGAAGCTTGTGCTGCACTGTGCCATAGGCATGCAGAGATGAAGCAAGAGCACACTTTATGAGGTTGCATAAATTATGTCAAACTGCCTACAGTTTATAGTATGACATATGTAGTATGCTCATTCCAAATCCAGACATGGGAAACAATAACCCAGCCCATCACTTGACAAATTGAAACCTCAAGATTTTGCAAACCTGGTCAAAGCATTCTTTAAATGCTAAAATCTGAGCTGATGGCCTCAGTCTGACGCCAGATCACAGGAAACCTTGCCTCCACCTTTCCTTTCTCCCTTTGGTTACTAGTGTGAGGCCTGCATCTTTTTAGCTTTGATTGTTTTGGGCATATCTGGCATAGCTGCAGATTTATTAATATTTCTCCTAACTCAGTGTATCTGGAGATTGTCCTACACACCTAGTTAGCTGCATCAGACAGCCCCCTCAATATGGCGCACATAAAATATAGAATAAGAAGCAGGTACACAACATAGTTTGAACAAGCTCACTGATTTCCACATTTGTCCTTAGATAAACTGTCAGATTTTTTAGAACATCTCCTGTCTATAAACTTGCACTTCTACTCCTCCACTAAGAAAAAAATAGAAATTAGTGAATATAAATAAGTCTTCTTGGGATGAGAGGTAGTAGTATTCACTAAAGCCTTTGATCCAGCCTTAACTAGATAGCCTTGACAAGTCCAATTTATGACTGCTTTTCCCCACAATAGCTCATTGTGTGGAGAGCTGGAGATGATCTAATCACCACTGCCCTCTGAAGTCTGAGAGAGGAGATGAAGAGGAAACATAGTGGAAACATTGTCATCCATCACTTTTGATGTGAAAACACATGATGGCATCACCTTATCTGATCTTTCTTCCAAATTAGTAAGACCAAATGAAATGAAGCAGATCAAACAAGACGAAGGAGTCATTTAATTGCATTACACACCCACACTGCACTTCCTTTGGTAAGCTGTCCTGTTTGTCTGTAGGATTGGACATTTTGATGAATAGCTGCATAACAATGCTCCTGCAGATGACAGTTTGTTGAATAGTTCATATGGCTTTCTCTTAGCTCTCAGCTCTCTGTTCACACACAGCCACAAACATCCACCTGAATACATACAGACTGATGACAAATTCCAGGAAAAAGCGAAACAAGCCAAAACATCTTGGCAGAAAAGCGTCTTTCATCAGCTTGGCAGTGATTCTCCGATGTCAAGCCGATGAACTTGACTGGATGGATAAATACAGTTCTTTCATTTGGTATGCTGCTGATGATGGTGGTGGAGCGCTGTCCAACATCATTCTGGAGCCAGATGCATTAAACTATAGATTCATGGCTGAAACTGTATTTGTGCATAAAAGCAGAAATGTGCATGTGGTTACCATTTTACCAGGCACAATCTGATGTCACAGCATCATGACAATAATGTTAGTCCAGGATCAACATTGCAGCTGATCAGTAATATTGCCTGAACAGTCAGTTAGCGTTAGCCAAAAGTTAGCTAATGCTATTTAAACTAAGACCAGCTTTACTGTTTATTTACAGCATTGTCAAACTCATCATTCAGTGAACCCTCATGCCCGGTGATTACGGGCAGTATCACTCTGGAAAAACTCATCTAGGTCTACTTTTGTATACATCAATGAGCCTTACCCTTTAAGAGCACCATGCCAGTAAAATGCACCTCACACCATAACAGAGGCACTGGATCCCCACACTCAAAGTGTCATGTTCTTTCCTTTACTCTCTCACCCGTCAAAATAAGCACACAGAAAGTGGTTGATGCACAGATGTTTTAAAACTTCAGATAAACCTGGTTACCAAAAGCCAATCAATGTCGCCTTATCATCAGCAGTCCCTTCACTCTGGTGAGAGTTCAGATGTCGGCTACACGCTCAAAGACAAAGCCGAGCACAGATACCGACTCGTGCCGTCCTCTGTCTGCGGCACCTAAAAACAAGGCAGATTCGAAAATGCCACCTTGTGACTTTTTGGAGGAGCTAATCTATTCTATTTAATGTAGTTCAGAAGGGCCCAACATTCGCACTGAAGACACAAGGCAGGATTAATCCTCATATAGCGGTGGCAAGATGAAAGGAGATAAACCACTTAGCTTCGTTCTTGGATGACTTTATATATTTATTTCCCTCAAGTCTCTTCCCAACGTTTGAAAAGGGATTTAGCAGCAAAGACACTTAAGTCTGTGGAATTTAATCTTTTTTCCTCTTTCAAGTAAGTTGTGGATTTTTTTTGTGCGCTGTTGAGTTTTATGAACTTTCGACAATAGTTTGGGGAGGGCTGAATGACAGAATTTGATGTGTTAACTGTGGCCTAACATTAAAAAGAAAAACTTCTTGAGCATTCCTGTAAAACTGTCATCAGAACAAGTTCTGCAGCTGAATCAAAAACACTGCATTTCATGCAAACTACTTTGGCTTTTGGGTTTATTTGATAGGTCACCGCATGTGTTTGTTCTTTCTGGTTCAGACGTCTAAATAAATAATCCTCATAATGTGAATGCAGATTTCCTGACCCCAGAATGTGTCGCAAAGCTTCATGCCCGACTGTCAGTCTGACCTGTCTGCTCTTCAATAGCTTCCCACTCCTCTACTGACTCTGCGGCGCTTGCGTTCTGAGCTGAGCCTGCTGAGTTGTGCCGACCCCGGGATCTGGCCTCCGCACATCAAAAGCTCCGTATGGAGGATGTTAATATTTGCTCAGGTGCGTCTCACGAGTCTCCCTCTCTGAGCAGAGAGTGCTCCGAGCATATAAATATATCAGAGGCCAAAGGGACGTCTGGTCCTGCTGTCCCTGTGTGTGAGAACAGGGGATGGGAGTGGATGACATTGTGTGCTGTCGCCAAACAAGCCCATACACACTCGCATACACAGATTTCACTCCTCCTCCTGACTGCTGGGGTCGGTAGCCTTCATTTGAACCCCCTCTTTCCTTTCTTCTTGGTGGCCTTCTGACCTGGGGCTGCCCCTTGGTCAGGGGGCACATGGACAGGACAGCTGGGGACAACAGGAGCCCTGTCCCAACCAAATCCCCTCCTGCCTCCTGCCTTTTCCATCCCGTGGCCCTTGTGTTGCCTTTGAACTTGTGCCGCCTGATACTGATGCAAGACCCCACCTCCCGAGACATCCACTGTTTATCCAATGCTACAAATAAGAACAGAGTGGTGAGATTAGATACGACTTTCCCCTAACCTTTGGTGTAAGACCTCCATCTCACATCTGCATCGATTCCATCTGAGTGTCACTGATTAAAATGACTAACAGAAAGCCTGGGCTCCATCTCCCAATGCTGCTTGCACGTCTGTTATTTGGATGTCAGGTTGACTTGGCTCGCCGTGATGGCTTGTTTACGCTGAGCTCCACAAATAAGATCTAACCCTCAGCAGCCGCTGTCGTCAGGCAACAAAGATAGACAGAAGTAGAATCTAGAAACTCCAGCGTCACATCAAAGGAGCTGGAAGCCACTCAGCTCCACATCTGTGGAACAATCTGACTGTGAGACCGAGGTGTTTCGTAACTGGCTTACTGACAATACAGAGACTGTTGAGGACCTGAAGAACTGCTGCTGCTCCTGCTGGAGCACACGTACATGTCTGGAGTTTAGGATCCCAGGGAAACATGGAGGCGGGGTGCAGGATTTTATTTGCTATCAGCTCAAGGGGCAGAGGAGGCTTTAGAGCAAGGTCCTGGCTGTTTACTATAGGAATGAAATCATGATAAGAAGCCTATATCATAAACAAACTACCAGAAACAGGCTGACCAGAAGGAAAGCTTTATATTTCTCTGCTTGGAAATAAACTAGAGAAAGCTATCCGTATAAAAATGGGTGAGGCGAGACAGATTGTATAGTTTTGTTAGAGCAAGGTCAATATACATGGTCCCAACAGCAGAAAATTAGCTTTTAGCGGTTTGTATTGCAGTTACACACTTCAGGCTTTTACCCAGCAGCGGCAGAAAACCCATTAATGCCGTGACTGTCGGTTCATCATCGATGTGGAAATGTTAAAAACGTCTTTCACAGTGACTTTGTCTATCTATCTAAACTCGGAGGGAGGAAAGGTGTCCAGAACCAAATGTCATTCTTTGATGTCATTTTCCTGTATAGTCTGTGAATGACGATAACATTACCAGACAAAGTAAAACAGGATTGTTAAATTCTATAATATTGATCACCTGTTCTTATCAGTGAAGTCCAGGGCCCATCCTTCCTGCTGATATTGTCCCCACTGCTCGCAGTAATCATTACTTTTTTATTGTTCTAAAGAAAATACTTCAGTGTTGACATTGTGGAAGTTAAAATTGCAAAAATATAAACTATTTCTGCCCAAACTTTCTGTGTAGATCAACACTAAGACAGGTGATTAAGCGAACCATAAAAAAAAAAGTACAGATTATTGCTATTTTAGACTTTAAATTTTTTATTCCTGAACTCTATGAGAGGAGTTTGCATGTTGTAGTTATAGATAACCCTTAATTCTCTTCTATTCTCTGCAGCTTACAGCCTTTCACTTCAGTCATCATCTGAAACAAGCAATTTTAGTTCTCTGCGTGACCAATCCCCTCTCATTAACATTAACTAGACACAGGAGTAGAAGCCATATTCAAAACAAGCATTTAGAGCAGTCTGAATCCTGATGCTTTGGCTTACTTACTGCACATATGGTGACCTTATTATTTGAAACTTTGGGCATGTTTAATTTGAGCATCCATCACTGCTGCAGTCTAATAGTACATATGACAGAAAATAAGGAAGAGCATTGAGGACCAATTTATGAAGTGTAACGAGAGAATAAATAACAACAGGCACAGCGAGTTTAATCCACCAAAAGATAAAACAACATAAGAAACTACAGCCAGATCAATCTGAAGGAAAAACCAAGACTTGCTATGTGGAGACACGTGGAATTAGCACACCAATGAACAAGCTAACTAACTAACAAAGAACAAAAACACAATGCTTAATACATCAAGGTAATTAGGAACAAGTGGAAACAATCAGGGAATCACAGAGATAGGAACAAGCCAAAGAGAGGAAGTAAAATTTAGCAAAACACACTAATAAATCAGACATGACAACAAAAATTGTTAAGTAAAGCAAAGAAGGGGGAAACATACCAGAAACATAAAGAAGAAATATGATGGTGATTACTGGGTTAGAGCCAAGTCTGAATTTTATCATCAAAGTATGAACGCACTTGTGCACAAATTCACTACTATAAAGGAGGGATGTCAGTGTCCTGCAGGTTTTAGATATCAGCGGACATGAGGAAGTCATTTAGCAATTTGAATCAGCTGTGATGGATCAAGGACACATCTAAAACCTGCAGGACACCGGCCCTTTGGGCCTGGAGTTCCGACACCCCTGCTATAAAGGAGCAAATACACATGTTGTCTAGGAAACACTATTCTTAGTCCAAACTCTTATCGTCGTGTTCTTAGATCTCCATGCGGGACTGAAGGCTCCTGATTTACTGAGAGACATGTGTGATGGTTTGATTAGTTCCAGTTACAGACTTTTGTCTTATGAAGACATTGATAAGACAAAAGCTGCACTGACATATCGCATGGAATTTGTGTAGAATTATATGAGAAGAGTTGGAGAACTAAACTAGAACTAGAACTAAATTTCAGTTGTAAGACTGAACAGAAACAGAACAGATGCACTGTATAAGTTGCTTAAAATGTATAACTCTTATATTTTAAGCAGCAAGGGAAAAAAGGCACTCTATAAATGCTTATAGCTCTTAAATAATGTGAGCTGACCACTGCCTAATACATTATACCGGAGAATAATTTAGCATGAATTTTTGATTTATGGGAGAAATTGTAGCTTGCATTATTACAGGAAGTATGTTGCCTCTATGTTTTATTTTACTCTTTAATGCAGTAAACTAATAAGATACTGTATACGTTGTTTCCACTTCAGTTATTTAATTAAACGGCCAAACTGCAAACATATGTTACAATTTTCACAGTAGATTTTTCAACTCCTAATCAAATATTCCCTTTTGCAAACTGAATTATTCAAGTGTGGAGATTTTTCATGGAGTTCACGTTTAGGATATGAGGATGCAGTATCTCAAAAATACCCCTTTTGGCACCCTTTTCCTCCGTTCGGGTGTTTTTAATTTATGTATTTATTTATTGAGAGTAACCTTTCTCTGAGAGCACAAAATCCACTTTTCTGCTTTGCGCCAGCTACATCTGTTTAATGCCACAAGCAGCCGACAAAACACATCATTAGTGCCACAAATGAAAGTGATTTTAAAAAGCACAGAACTGTTACAGCTTTTGTCATCCTGCTGTAGAAGAAAGCAAACAGCCACATCTGCAGAGTGCTGAGGTCAGGGGGGAGACGCTTGAACTCACTGGAGGCAGGTGAAGTCTGACCTCGTCAGTGTTATCGGTCCGACGCGTCACCGTGTGAAGACAAACAGATCGAGATGGCTGAAAATACCATGGACTCCCAAAAGAAAATTACTAAAGTGGGGGCACCATCTGTTCCACAATGTGGAGATAATTAACTGCACATAATTGAAACTGATAAACACACAGTGGGAAAATCTATAGGCATTAATATTAGATAGAGTGATTACTAGTCTGACTGGAAAAACTGAAGCGCATTAATATATGTTTGAAAATGATCTAACCTCATGACCCCTCTTATTTGTATGAATATGCAAATATGAAAATTCTCCCTGCTGTTTTTGTTGCATCATGGTCAGGCCTCTGTGTGTTGTGCAGACTGCTTTTGAATGAAAAATCATTCCCCCAGAAGAAATAGTTATGTTGTTTTCAATCATTCATGAGCTTTTAGAAGTGTTAAATACTCCGACTTCTACTGGAGAAATCTTTCATTGCTCGTAATGACTTTGAATCGCTGCAGAAACCCATCACATATGTATGCCATAGGCCTTCTGGGATAATACAGGAGATACTGTGATACTGTTACTCACAACTGTGTGTAATAACATTATAAAATGTGCAGATGACACAACAGTAATTGGGCTGATTTCCAGCAATGATTAATCTGCCTACAGAGCGGAGGTGTAAAATTCTGTGAGCTCAGTGGACAACCTGTCCCTCAATTCTGGGTAAAACTCATCATCGGCATCAGAAGCTACACTGAACAAGGATTCATCAGCAGGAATCAGGTGGAGCATGTACCAACCTTCAGTTAACACCACAGCAGTGGTTGTTTTTTCCTAAGAATGCTGAAAAAAGGTTATCACTGAGACACGTGATAATGTTTGTATTATCTCTGGAGTTCTACACCGAGTTGACTCAGTGCAGACGATTGTCAGGGTGTAGCAACCAGCCTGCAGGTCATTTACAGCGCAAACTGCCTCAGGAAATGCACCAGCATGCCACAGCCTGTTTGAACTTCTCTCATCCAACAAAAACTTTTGATGCATATGTCTCAAGTCTCAGTGACAGAGGGATAAACACAATATATCAATCTATCAAATGTCCTGGTAGAACTGCTTGGGCTCACAATCATAACCAACTTACTGCAAACTTGCACTGAGGCTGTAACATAATATGTTTATTGCACCATGTTTATCTTTCTTTGTATTTTATCAGATTATTTACTTTGGTTATGGGGAGATTATTTTACTTTTACTCAAATCTTAAGCCATCAAAACTTTAAGTGACTTGAATGTGACTTCAAAATGAAATCAGCCTTTGTGCAGCGCTACACTGCTTCAAACACTCCTGCTTCATTAATGGGAAGAGCTCGTTTTGATTAGTTTTGGAGATCTCCCTGGATTTCCACTACTGTATCCACTCAACTCGAATTTCATTTTGGGAAAAAAGAGCAGGACATCGCAGCCTTACTGCTCTTCATTGCGTTATTTACAGCGATGCTCCTCAAAATCAGGGTGATGTTTTTAAGTTCATGGCATTCTTCCCGTCAACTCCACCACTATCCTTCAGATGGGGCCATTTTTATATCTAAATAAGTCCAAATTTTCAGTTAATTTCCAGTCCTGACTAACTCATGCTCTACTGTGATTAGCAGCTAGGTGCTAACTTTGTCTTCTGCTTCATCCTGGCCTCACAGTGTACACCGACTTCCTTGAAGGAAGGAAAAAAGTGGCTCTAGCATCTGGAAACCAGAATGATGAAGAGATTTTTTTTTCATTGAAAAACTGGGTCAAGATTTCTGTTGCTTGCTGCAGACTTCTTGCTACATCTATATACAACCTGTGGGGTTGCTTTGTATGAGAGGGTAGTGCTGTGTGAGTGATTTTAGGTTGATCTAAAAGACAGAAGAACAATGACTGATGGTGATTGTGATATTGTGATTGTGTAGCTATCAAAGATTATCTGTCTGCTTGATGGACCCTCTCAAGTGACCAGCCATCATAAAACATAAATGCAAATCCAATTTTTTAACAAGGCAGAGGTCACACAACGACTCCTCAAAGGATCAGTGTAACAGCAGGATAAAACTGACTGTCAGAAAACCTCAGTGAAAAAAACGTCACGTCACAAACTCTCGTCAAATATTCATCACATCCCTTTTTATTCCCGTTTCATTCGGTCTTCAATAGTAACAAATACATTAGTGGATGAAAGACAATCAAACCAGTTCCCAGAGGGAGCGTGTGAAGCATCCCTATCGCCATGCTGTTTGTACTTGGGAAGAATCAATTAAAAATGTACAGCTGCTATAGATTTATTATTCATGTGCTCATCTTTCTCACTTCATCGATGGCCGACACATGTATTTGTCAGCCGAGTAAATACATCGGCAAAGGAGGAGGAGATGAGAGTTGGGTTTGTGAAGACAATGTTTGTGATCATTTTGTACAACTGGGGTTTTCACCATCGTGTGCCCCTCTCGCGATATTGGATCTATAAGCTTTTAGAAAGAGAAGAGTTTCCATTTTTATGTCCCTCTAAGTACATGTCTGTCTGCTGTTCTACTGAGTCAGTGCATCTCCTCACTTTCTGCTGATGTCTCTCTTTGTTTTGTGTCTGCGTGAGTTGCGTCTCTCTCTCTCAAACATTGGGGTTCTTCTTCAGGTATTTGGGTAAAAACATTGATTATTGACTGGTGCATTTTTGAATTTTGACAGCTTCTTATCTGATATTTTCTCATTTCATCCTCACCCATCTGCCTGCCAGTCAGGTTGCTGGTGCTATAGATCCCTTATGGCTCAGCTAAAGAAACCATTGAAGCTGTGCTATGCAACCTCTCCCCCTGCGCTTTGCTTATAGGATCCACAAGCAGACCTACAAAGATGCGATTGAAGTGAAAGAGTCAAGTCAATCTGAGCTCGCTCACTGGCACGCACGCACACACAAACACATGTGGGCGTTTCGTCTTGTAACATCTGAGATTCTTCAAATGCGCTTTTAAAAAAAGTTTCTCGCCAACCACATCAGTAGAGGCGAAACTTGTGCAAAGAGCTGCCAAGTAAGACACACACACACACACACACACACGCACTAAGACACCTACCTCCAGGTTTCTCCTCCATGAGAAGAGTGTTCTTCCACCTCTTCCTCCTCCACTTTTTTTTTCTCGTTATTGCATTTTTATTAAAAACATCAATTTCTCTGATGCTCGCCTAACATCTGTTCCCGGGGAAAGTTGTGTAGCCCTAATAGGGAATCAATCGACGGAAAATATCTCATCTTCAGGTGGAGGGGTAAAGATTGCGGTTTAGCAGATGTTCTATACAAAGATGTGAGAAGTGAGCTGTAGGTGTGTGCATCAACATAAGTAATGTTTGACCATGTGCTCTGTGGTATATGTGAGATAACAGATACAGAGTCTCCCTGAGGGGAACCGTCTTCTTGATAGCTTCATCTTTCAGGCTGAAAAGCTTTAGAGAAAACCTTTCATATACATCTAAATTTACATCTTTGAAAAGTGAACGGCTCACAGATAGCAACTTTCACGCTGAACTAACACTTTCGTTTGGCCATAATGTGTTGCCCTCGCAAGTCTGCATTTATCTGTCATGTCGTTGACTAGATGCCGGAGTGTGAGCACGCATCTCTGCCCATCCGCTGTATAAATGTTCCTTTTTATCTGAGATATGTGTTGCCTCGGAGATAAGATGAGATCTGAGATGACTTTGACCAAATCCCAAACCAAAAAGGAAAAAAAAGAAAACCTCTGTGATCTCCAATGTTGTGGAGATGCCTGCGTCCTTATTCTGTGGCTGCATTTCACCTCTCCACCCCTAGAGGGCAAATTCAGTGAGAGAGCCTGTCTGTTTGAGGATGTGTACTGGGTCACAGAATGTGAGATTGCCGGTTGGGAATGAGCTGTGTTAAGTGTTAACTGTGGGGGGGTGGAAGCAACAAATGCTGACATGTGCTTATTTGCTCCTGAACAAAGAGGAGAGATGTTTGGCAACTAAGTGGTTTGGTTGAAGTGGCTATTGTGCGATCAGTCAGTCTCCTTGCATAAAAAAAAAAGAGTGTACTGATGATTCTGAACATTTCAGCAACACTAAAACAATAATGTGAAACAGACAAAAAGAAAGAACGGTGACCTGCTAAAACAGCTTTCTGACACAATTCCTTCTGGCGCCGTGCCACAGTTTCTTGCTGCTTCTCTCCACATCTGGCGGTTGAACATAAAGGAGCTTTTTGAAGGCTGGAGACACTGTAGGTTACTGGATGTTCCTCCACCTGCAGGTTGCTTCAATCACACACATCCACAAACACACAGACACAGACACACACACACACACACACACACACACACACACACACTCACAGACTCTATCTGGTGTGTTAAAAGCACATCCCAGACACAGGAGGAGCAGTTTGGATGTTTCCAAAGGCACTATTTTAGAGAGACTACAGGAAAGGTGTGAGGAGGAAAAAATATGTGGCCTTTGACCTCAAAGGAAGTGATTTATACAGGACTATAAAGCAAGCCCCCAGGATCAGTGCTAGGCTGTGATTTTGGAGTTGTGGCCGCAGTTTAAAAAAAAAAAGAAAATAATAAAATAAAGAAAAAGCAGACTGAGAGGCTTCCACAGACCCAAAAATATTTTTTCATGTGTAAATTACTGACTGTTGGTATTAAAAACTTGCTTTCAAAAAATTACCATTTCATTATTTTTATTTACATCTTTGACATATGAAAAAACCTGGAAGAGTAAACATTCTTCAGTGAATTCATCCAGCAAACATATTTTATTGCAGTGAATGGGGATCACTGTGATTCCACTGCTCTCAGCTCATCAATCATAAGCCTTTGCATGCACTGCACCCTGTCATTTTTCTTTCTGCCACACAGGGACATGTGAGAACAAAAATGTCTGATGCAGTCAGACGTTAACCCGTCTTTAACCTGCCAGCTACAAAGACGGGGTGATGTCAGATTACACAGATGTGTGACTAGCAAAGTTAACAGTCTGGTTCATTTACCACTAGATGTTATGTGTGCTGCTTCCTGTGCACTCTACCCTGACAGCACCTTTGCCAAAACTTCTGAGTGTTCCCAGAAGTACAAAAGCATCTGAAGTGGACTATTTCCTGAAGTGGGCTTCACGTGAAAAAAAAAAACTCTGGAAAATATCCCAACTATACATGTAGACCTCACAAAAAACATAGGAGTTAGCTCCTCTGGTTATATAGGAGAAATGACCATAACTCTGTTAACACCGAGTCTCAGTCACTAGTTTCAAGTAATGGTCATTTTGTAAAGTGCGGTACCCATTACAAAACAGTGATGTCATGATGGGTATGTCTATTTTCACATGCAGTCTGTGGTCAAAGATGATTACTGTTTTTAAAAATTAAATGTTGTGGTAATGGTGATAAAGAGCTGATTAAATCCATATTTAAACATTTCTAACAGAAACCTAAAGGATGGTTTTGAGTTTCATCCTATTAAAATCAACAATGTACCAGAATAAAACATGTTTGAATCAGAAGAATCAGCATTTCCTCAGAGGGAACAAAAGTCATTATTTTGTGATTAAAGAAAATTTCTGAAGCTGCAGTTCCTCTATTGATCACTAGATGCTACCTCCAAGAAGGCATTTCATTTCACTATACAGGTTTACAGTGAGGAACATGTTTAGGATGGTGTCAGGATGGCGGAGTGGTCTGATCTGCCTAGCTTTCTTCATTTTACTATTTCTGCCATTGTTTTGTTTTGTCACTCAATTCAATATTATAAACATTAACATGACTACAACTATATTAGATTTTATATTGAATAATAGTTTCTGAAACTTCCACAGCATTTAAAATGAAAGGTACTAAATGAAAATGCTGCTGGAACACTGGAAACATCTTGTAATCTTAACTGCGAGTGCATGCTGCTTTCACAAATATTTGACTGCTAGCATTCCCATTAAGTGGGATTTAACAAGCTGCGACCTCTGGCTCCAAATTTCATAGATGCTCTTATTACAATGCCAAAATTTAAAGCAGAAATAAACATGATAACAGCCTCTATGATTTTCCACTTCAACTGTACATGGGGTGAAACTCTTTAAAGGTCAACCATTCGGATTCAAAATGATTTAAGGTTGGATTATGACTCATCCGACGTTAGCGTTAACTGTAATTGTTAACGCTATGTTAAGTTTCACTTCAGGTAGTTCAGTAGATTTTCTGAACTGGTGTTTTTTAATCCAGTAAGGTGCAACCCGCCCCAAAAATCTGCTTTTTCTTCTTATTAGTGATTGAAAATGAATAAACACATAGTACTAATAAATAGCTGGTATCTGTGTTTGTGCACTGTACCTGTATTCTCTATGCTTGCTGAACAAGCTTGCTAGCTTTAGCTGATCACTCCAGGATCACTTAGCATTCCTCTCCTTCATCCAAATATGGCCACTTGTGGCTGCATTAGAACAACGCGGCCAAAATGTTTAAAATCAAGGCTCAAAAACCGGACTTCTCAGATTAGTGGGTGACGCCCATCTTTTTATATGTAAATAATTTACACATGTGCCTAAAAATGCACCATCACATTTTATCACACATTTATTTTTTTCACAACACAAACATGCTTGCTCACACATTAAAACAATTATAAAAGTATTTCAGGGGGAAAATGGCTTTTTAGTTTGTTTTCACAGAATCAGCTAAAGACGTTAAAAACCAAGAGGCAGGGGAATGAGAACGAAAGGCAGGCTTTCTATCTCTCTGTCCTGCCCTTGAAAGAGAAAAGGACAGGCTCAGACAGCCTGGGAACGGCTAACTACTAGAGGATCCAAGCAGCGCTACATCAAAGGCCACCCCATTTGCACAGCAGCTTACACACACCCACACATACACAAACATCGGCTTACATATTTGGGGTTGCTTTCTCTGAAGTTCATTACGAGTGGCAGAACTATTACCCTCGCTGACAGTGCATGTGTGTGTGTGTGTGTTTGAACTACAAGAGGGGAGGGTTCAACTATAAACAGCTGAACTGTTCCAAAAACTTGGAAAGTTTTGGAACAGTTTCTGCATTATCATTATTTTTTGTCTTATTTCCAGATTGATAGAGCGAGTCGACTGCATGAGAATATTTTACCCACAAATTCAACAAAAAAAAGGAAAACAATTGTCCTGCAGGCTACAGTAAAATGCTTTCACAAGTTCTTTTCCATCACTGTTGGTTTAAGTTAGTGGAACCAAAGTGCAAGAATCATAAGTAGTTGGATTAGTGGGCATCTCCTCCCACATCCTCTGATCTTTTACTGCAGCCTCACGAGAAGTAATCTAGTACACTTAATCTGAAGTGGCAATATTAGAACCCTGAGCCGGTGCCAAAACAAACGTAACTAGTGCACACAACTGACTCTTCTCAATGGTTCCTGATGTACCATGTCGGAGAAAGTAGAGCGAGAGCTCTCACATGAGCAAACGGCTGGAGGAGAGTGGAAATGAGTGAGGGAGGAACGGGTAGATTAACGTGAGAACAGTGGAGGAGTGTATTATGTGTGGGAGGGACAGATGATGGATACAAGATGTGTGAAGATCCTTGGGCAGGATGAAAGAGTTAGAGGAGTCATATTGAGTTATTGGAATAACACTTTGAGAAATTTGATAATAATAGCAAAGTGAGAGGAGAGGTCACAGTGACATCACTAAAAATGGAGATTAATGTGCAGTCACACCTTAAAAGTTAAGGTGGAAATTGAGTCTAAGCTGTTTGCAACAAGTGGTCCCTTAAGCAGGCTGGAAAAGGTAAAAAAGACCAGATCTGCTCATAACATGATATTTAAATCTGGCTGAGGCCACGGCGGTTAAAGTGGACAGAGGAGATGACTTTCTTATAAAGTTTAGCATACTTGAAAATATCCACTGTCAGTTGGATACGACTCGTCTCACCACATGTTGGAACCATTACATTATGTCATGCTGGTACAATTTCCCACCAGTGCCTGCATCTGTGAGAGGAACTGATGTCACAGGCTCAGGCTGAGCCCTGCAGATGGCACTCTGATACACTAAGGAAGATGCTATCTAAATCTTGTGAGTGTGTGTATGTGTGTGTGGGAGTTGGGGGTAATGAGACATGTCAACAGATGGACAGATCAGTTGGTTTGTTTCCAAAACACCAGGCTGCTAAGAAGACTTTTCCATCCTTTCTTCTTTGACTTTTAGATAAGCGATTAGCTGTTGTTAGCAATGTTGGAAGTGGATTTGTGCCCTCAAAAGCTGCTCTCATTATTATTTCTATATTAACTATGACTCAAGGGCTCTTTGCAATCTGTCGCTTATCTCGCGAATCTACAGCTCATGTTTTTGACCCACAGATCTGCTGTTTTTGTTCATATTGGTTTCATCAGTTCTGCGTTCAGACGCAGTGGGAAGCTGCTCTCAGTGTAAAGTTTTCATAATACATTTCCTGTGAGTTTTAAGTCCTGAGCAATAGTTTAAGATCAGTTGAAAAATGGCAGAAAATCATATTTTGCATTGTTGGATCTTAACAATGTTAGTAGACAATGTTAGTGGGGTTTTTTTTTGCCCTTTACCCTCTTCTCCACTGTTTTCCCCCCCTCTTCCTTTCTCCCTTTTCTTTTCCTCATTCAGGTCTGTCCCGTATCCAGCAAGTGAAAATAAAATAAATAAATAAATAAATAAATAAAATAAACAATAAAAGATGAATCAAATAGACCATTATGGCAAGGCTGGGATGGTCAATTTGGTAAAGTAAATCCGTTGGGCATCTTTCCTCGCCTTTAGACAATAATTCCGATGGCAAAAGAACCAAACGGGACAGGCAAAAAAAACCCCCAAAAAAAACAATGTTAGTAGAGCTTCAACATGCAACAAGAAGAAACTGGAGTGAGACAAAACATTTTTTTGAGCATGCAATTTATTGAAAACAATGCTTAAACTGAAACAGGCTGTTTTACAGCGGATCAAAAGTTTAGGACCACATGCTTTTAAAAGGCAAAATAAAAAAAGTCAAAATAACTTTCCCCTTTTGAACGTAGTCGGGTTGGTGAACTGCATAAGCAGGGTCTCTTGTAGCGCGTCATCGTTGCTGAGACCCAGTAAGACAGTGATTTGGAATTTCTTACAACAAAAACGTCAAGTGGAAGACCCAAAAACATTTCACCAGCACTGAGCCAGAGGATCCAATTGGCCGTCTGTCAAGACACTGGACGATCCTCAATCCAAATTAAGGCCGTGATTGGTGCCGACTGCATCAGACGGCATCTGAGACTGAAGGGGTTCAAAAACAAAAAATGTCTTCAAAGGCCTCGTCTCCTTTAACAGAACTGACCGTTTGGACTTTGCAAGAGAGCACCAAACATGGGACATTGAAAGGTGGCAGAAGGTTTTATTCTCTGATGAGAAAAAATTTACCCTTGATGGTCCTGATGGTTTCCAGTGTTACCAGCATGACAAGCAGATCCCACCTGAGATGTTTTCTACGCGCCACAGTGGAGGGGGCGCCATAATGGTCTGGGGTGCTTTTTCCTTCAGTGGAACAATGGAGTTTCAAGAGATGCAGGGGCGTCAAACGGCCGCTGGCTATGTGTAGATGTTACAGAGAGCGTCTCTCATGACTGAGGGCCCTTGTTTGTGTGGTTACGACTGGGTTTTTCAACATGAAAATGCTACAGTACACAATGCCAAGAGGACAAGGGTCTTCTTCCAGGAGAATAACATCACTCTTTTGGACCCTCCTGCATGTTCCCCTGATCTAAATTCAGTTGAGAACCTTTGGGGATTGATGGCAAAGGAAGTTTACAAAAATGGACAACAGTTCCAGACAACAACTTGTCTGGCCCCTTCGTGCGGCCGTCTTCACCACTTGGAGAAATATTCCCACTCACCTCATGGAAACACTTGTATCAAGAATGCCAACAAATTTTTGAAGTGATCAACAATAACAGTGGAGCTACTCATTACTGAGTTCATGTTTGGAACTCTGATTTCTGTTTTGGGGAAGTTTACAGGTTTTTTTGAGGCGTAGTCCTAAACTTTTGATCAGCTGTAAAACAGCCTGTTTGAGATTAAGTGTTGTTTTCAATAAATTCCATCCTCAAAAAATGTTTTGTCTTACCCCCATTTTTTCTTTTTGCATGTTTAAGCTCTACTCGTAATCTTGTTAAGATCCAACAATACAAAATATGATTTTTTGGCCATTTTTTCTTAGACGTTTGATCCGGACTGTATGTTCAGGTTTTCCAGGGAAAAAATGTAAACCAATGGGGGTTGATGAGATCATCAGATTAAGAATATTGGCTACAGTAACATATGCTCTGAAATTATCGCTGTACATAACTTGCTGCATGCAACTTATGGTGCCACTGAAAAATCAGTAACGGCTCTGGTATATTTTCTTAAGCTGATACTTTTGTCAGGCTATAAAAATGCAGTGCTTATTATCAACCATACTACAGTGGGGGTCGGTACCACTGGATACTCAAGTTCTAAAACAAAACAAAACTATAGAAAGAAAACATAAATAAATAAAGGGAAAAAAAGGTGATGGACTGTGGAAATAACATCCATGCATCAAATCACATTTCTGGTCAGCTATGAATTTCAGACTGGCTGTTCAATATAGCAGCTATGGAGCCAAACATGACCTTAACCCAGCCACGGTGTACAGCACCAGTCCCAAGGTTGCATCAAGAACGGCCTCTGGTATAAAATCTCTCCCAAAATCAAACATGCAGATTGTTAATAAGATTTCTTTGTGACAGATGGATAGCAGCAACAGTGAAAGAGATGGTTTTACAAGATATGTTGGCACTGTTAAAAAGACAGGAGGCCGAGCTGAAGATGAGTGTCCAGCAGAGACGAGATTAGATATTAGTACACCAGAGGGACAGCTCAGGTCAAGTGGTGTGGAGACAAAGTTAGGGAAGCAAGGCAGAGACTTTTCGGAGGAGGGATAATGATATTTTGGACCAAGGATGCTGAAGATGGATCTGCCAGGCAGAAGGAAATGAGGAAGACCACAAAGAAGATTCCTGGATGTAGTGAAGGAGGACATGGAGAGGGCTGCTAGTGATAGGATGAAACAGAGTCAGATGTCATCTTTAGAAAAGATTAAAAGGAACCAGATATAACCTTCATGACACCAAAAACAGAGCCAAAAAGAGAATAAATATCATATTCACCTTTATCAGGTGACCAAACGCACAACTCTATATGAACATTGCTGCATGCCCGACAAGCATTTAAAGCCATATTACCTTCAACAGTACATGCTCTTACTACAGTAACTGGATAAACTTTACAAATAGGTCATTTTAGCTTGCTGGTAGGTGGTTGCTGGACAACGTGTTTATATCTGGGCCACATCATTCCTAATTTGGAGGATTTTATTTTACAAAGCTATATCAGTCTGGTAATAGACAACTGTCAACAATCAGTTTTTCTTAGATGATTACATTTTTGGTTGTAGAAATACAAAGCAGTACCACACCTTAATTTGTCCTTCAGGTAACACTGTCACACTTAAATGTTACCTGAAAAATTACCAACAATAATCATTCTAATCTTTTTTAAGTCTTAATTGATGTTACATAGAACATCATTAAATTGTTAGCTAAAATACTGCTACAGTGCTTATCGCTGCCTGCAACCGTCTACATTTACATACTGATGAAGTAAATTGGAACTAAACACTGCCACAGCGACTCACGTAACAATATACTCGACCTTGAGAATCCCAGGTGTTTGTTTGTTTGCATTTCAAACACGTCTCTCTCTCTCATGTAAACTGGTTAAGTGCTTAATCGCTAGTTCCAGGGGAAGGGAGAGAGGAGTGGGACGGTTAAAGTGGATTATTTTGCAAGAGGGAAAAAAATTGGGGAGGCTGAGCAGCAATCGATGGTTTTTCCCCCAGAGCTCCACAGGGATTTTCGTTGAGTGATCTGAAGTGGCACCCCGCTGTGCAAACCTGAGTGCTTTGACTCCACATAAAACCATTCAATCACAGAGCACCGTGTTCTACTAAAAAGCCCCTTATGAGATCATTACCAAGGATGAACAAACAGGCACTAATGAAAAGAGGCCGAGCACTTTCCTTGTGAGAAGGATACCGAAAACAAGGGGAAAGTTGGAATCCAGCTACAGTCACAGATTGCAGTTTGACTTGTGTGCTTTTCTTTTACTGACCTGAGAAGTTAGAAAGTCGTTTGTTTGGTTTTTTGAAACTAATGTCCTCCTGGGAAATATTTGAGCTAGATTTTGGTTCTTTTTCCCCCCACTTTAAGGAGTATGTCACTAGTTTTACAGTTTGCTTGAGATGTGTAAACATTTGCACATCTCCTGTGGTTTTTAGGAGCTTCTAAGAAAATAACCCTAATGATCTCATAATGATCTCATCTGGGTTGTTACAGTGTGAGTTTGAAGACTAACAATTCATTAAAGGACGTCTGGAGAGTTTGACCGCATCTGGTCTAATTCTTTTTCCAAGTTATCTTTTGGAAAGCCCCAGAATTATAGTGATGAATCAGTGGAGTGCCCCTTAATTCAGCCTGTTGTTCACAGGATAAGATAAAATTAGAAGCTGTTGTGAATGTGGGTGTTTTCTTAATGTTATTTTTCTAGAAAATTTTCAAGCCTCTTCCAGTTTTTGTTCAGGGAGGGGGGATTTGATTAGATTAGAAAGTACATATAAGGTTGAAATGGTTTTCACATGTACAGAGGGGGAATAAAACATATACTAGATAAAGGATGTTGAAGATGGAGCTGCCAAGAAGGAGAAAAAGAGGAAGGCCGCAGAGGGGATTCGTGGATGTATGGCTGGGACCTTCAGAGGATTGGTGTGACAGAAGAGGATGCTAGGGATAAGGTGAAATAGAGGCAGATATCCTTAAAGGGAGTTGCTGAAAGAAGGAGAAGAAGACTTAGAAATGAGTCTTAGTTCCACTAGATATCTTTACTATACAAAATAATTTGCAAAGTTCTCTGTGCCCACCTAAAATCTGGTTCAACAGAGATGAAATCTGACATCACATCTAGTGATACTAGATTAATACTCCAGAAATACTTCTTACATATAAAACTCAGGTGTGTTGCAAGCATCACAGTTTACAGCGCATTTTGCTAAAAATATTACCTTAAAAAAGTTAAAATACTGAAATGAATGATACTCGTTATACAGTAAGACCTATTTAATTATAGATGAATGGATGTGTTCATCGGGTTAATGTTCTAGCTTATATATCTTGGAAGACTTCCCCTGTTGACAGAGTATTATTGTTTTTAAATATATGTTCTAATTTTGTTAATAAAAATCTATGAAACTTGAAACTGAATCTGTCAGATAAATGTAGTGGAGAAAAAAATACAGTTTTGATGGAATATTAATGGATTGGATTTATATAGCGCTTTTCAAGGTACCCAAAGCGCTTTACAATGCCACTATTCATTCACTCTCACATTCACACACTGGTAGAGGCAAGCTACGGTTGTAGCCACAGCTGCCCTGGGGCAGACTGACAGAAGCGAGGCTGCCATATCACGCCCCTCTGGCCAATACCAGTGGGTAGGGTAAAGTGTCTTGCCCAAGGACACAACGACCAGGACAGAGAGCCTGGGGATCGAACCGGCGACCTTCCGGTTACAGATACGCTTCCCAACCCCCTGAGCCACGGTCGCCCCTATTATATGAGTACCTTAAATTTGAAACTGACACTTTTTCTTTTCCAGTGACCTTTAGTTCTTTTCTTCCATACACATTTATATAGTGAGCTTCCCAGTGTTGGAGTTTTAAGTTGTGGAAATGCTGCCTTTTCTCAAATATAATAGAACTAAATGGCCCTCGCTTTGTGGTCCTCAAAGTGCCAGAGACAGATTTGTAAAACTCAGCAGCAATCACAACCCAACTGCTTACAGAAACTTCTGTCTGAAGGTTTTTTTCTTTCTACTCTCCACATCTGCCAGCCGAAAGAAGTCTAAAGTAGTTAACATGAGAGCTCAGCTGACGGCAGGTGCCATTTACATTGTGCCATTTACCCTTGCCATCAAGGGTAAATGCAGTTTAGCCCATGTGGTTTGGTAGAATGAAAATATATCCTACATGAAACTGCTTATAGTGGGGTCTTTGGATTTCTTAGAGTGATTCTGCAATGATTTCTGTGTTAGATGGCACTTACTTTTAGAGCGAAAGTGAGTGCTGTCTAATTCCATCATACTCAGTAAAAGGAAGACATCTCTGTTGTAAAAATGTTGCAAAAATTAAACATTTACTATTATTCAATCATCTGGAGCTTCTAGTTCACAACTTAATATTCACCCGGCTTGATTATTGCAATTCACTTTTCACGTGCATCACTCAGTCCTCCGTAGCTTGTTAGTGCAGAAGGCAGCAGAATGGCTGCTAACAAGAACTGACGGTTGGTCACATATCACACTTATTTTTGTATTCCTTCACTGGCTTCCAGTGAAATTCTGAATTACCTTTAAAATTCTGTAACGAACACAAAAAGATCTACATGGACAGGCTTCTGTGTATAAAGCAGATTTGTGAGACCTTATCACAGCAGCCAGACTCTCTCTTTCTCTAACCAGGGTCTCGATCTGTCCCTCGATCTGATTTTAAAACTAGAAGTGATTGTGCTTTTGAGGTGAGTCAGGTCGTCTGACTCTATTATTTGTTTTAAACATATACTAAAAACTCACTTTTATGGGTTAGCATTCCCTTTAACTCAGTCCTATAGTTTTCAACCATTTGCGTGTGTGTGTTTGTGTATTTTGGAATGAATGTCTGACCGTATGGTTGATTATATCCTTTTATGTGTCTGTATGTTTAAGAACGTATACTGATCTTCAATGTGTGAAAACGATATTTAAGCGTCACGTTACTAAAAGCACCAGACTAATGAAATATTACAGTTTCACTCATCAGAGCTTAAACCCAACCTTCTTGGCCAAGCTCAGTCACACAGATATTTACCACAGCTACCTGCATCGGGACACGTGCCAATCAAAGCAGCCACACCGTTCACGCCAGAGTCCACATGAAGGAATAAGAAAAGATTCTCCCCTTATAGATGAAAGGCAAACCATCCTTACAAGCCAAAATGATTTTTGTACCAGGCTGTAAACATGCTTTTTAATACTGGACATTTTGACATGGGAGTCTGTGGGGACTGACTAACTTTAAAAACCTGCCTCAAGTGGCCACAACAGGAAGTGCAATTTTTGGCTTCATCTTTTTTTCAGCCCTGAAGGCTGCCGCTCGGTACTCTTAGGCATTTGAACAGAAGTGATTCATTTGGTTTTGGGAACCTGCCACCATTGTCAAAGTCATCACTAACAGAGACCTTGCCAAGATCAAAGAAACCAGCAGACCAACTACAAAGGAGCCTCAACAACTTTCGACCAAAACAAAATTTTTTCTTTCTTTTTTTTGGCACTTTGGGATCCTGGGAACATGAAACCCAAAACGGTCGTATTGGCAGTTCATCCTGTTAGCACACACAGACAAACAATGTCAGGATAATGATGCAATCCATCAAGCAGAAACGGCAACAAGGGGCAGCCCCTATGCAAAGTGATACTAGTGCGCTTTAAGGGCCTCAGAAAGCACCTGCTTGTTTCCACAACACAGGCGAAACTCCCATTTGTGAGCCATTTCCTTTAAACACTCATTTACTGGTTTCCAAATCGTCTGGAGCCAAACTTAAGTGGACAGGAAGTTTCGCATAAATCAGAAACTCAAACACGTTTAAACTCTGGAAACATCTTAACTATCAGATTGCTACTTTTATGTTTGTTGAAATGGCTTCTGATACCCGGGATTACATGAGCAGCGCTTCTCATCTTTACCAACAACATTTTCCAACATCCAAGAATAACCCAAGAACAAACGAGAGTAATTAAATTGTTATACGTCAGCTGCCAGTTGTCATTGACAGGTGACAAAGTTTCTAAATGCTTGAACAACATTACGTGTCAAGAACACCAAAAGCAATGCATTTGTCACTAGGGGATTAAGTAGCCTTGCCATGTACAAAGTCTTTCGAGCCACATGAAACAGCCAGCAGCAGAAGCAGAAACTATATCGTAGCACTGCCAGTAAAGAGTTCTCGGTCAGTGTACAGTGTGCCCTGGTTTAGAGCCACATGCACAGATTAAAAGCCTACAAACATTAAAGGGCTTGACCACCTGTCTCAGTCCTCTCTGTCAGGCCTGAATGAGACCACAGGGAGATCCTCTTCCTCCAGCACACCACCTGCTACCACTAGCCCCCTTTAATGGTGGGCAAATCTTTAAAGATCCCTCAATGGTACTTTGTAAGGGTGCCCAGCTTAACTTGCAAAACCGCGTCACACTGTGCTGTGACTCGCCTTAAACTTCAAAGTGCATTTCCCAATTTCTGATGTGTTTTATTCTCGAAATTAACCTCAGTGGGAAATTATACCTTGTTGAAACTGTTCCTGCAAATGACAAGAAAATTATCTGTTGCACAAGTGAGCATGGATTTTGTAGTTTTTCACATCACATATCAAAGTTGTAAGAAATATTCAACTTAAGTCATGCTGTGTCTAAATACAGATTTTAAATATTTAAACCTACAATAGATTTGCACTCATGAAGGTCTAAAAATTGGATACATTTAGCCTACACAGCACACGGGTTGAAGACTGGGAGGAGACACACACCCTGCCTCGAGAGGTCATAAGTTATTGTACTAGTGCCAGTCCCAAGCCCAGATAAAAGGGAGGGTTGCATCGGGAAGGGCATCCGGTTTAAAATCTGTGCCAAATCAAACATGCAGATCCATCCACTGTGGCAACCGCGTGGGAAATAAGATAAAGTACCCAATCTCTACTTTAGTCAGTAGCAATCTCTCTAGGCAGATATCTTCATATCAATTTAAGGAATATGTAGCAAGAATTCTGTTTACAAAATTTTGTGTATTGTGATTGGTACTAGCAGACTAGATTTGAGCATGCAGGTAAACAGTACCTGGGGACCGCTACAGAGGGAAGATCCTATATATTTGCCAAAATACTTTTCTGAAACTGCTCAATATGGTTTAAGGAAGATTTAGAGTTTCATTAGCGTGTGCAGAACTGATATCCTCTGACTATACCGGACCTCCTGTACTGTTTTCAGAGACGTAGCCAAAGGGTTCTCATGTTAAACCTTAGCACTTTTGGAAATGTAAGCCAAATATTACCTGTTGCTTTGGGTAAATATAATGAGATAATTAAAATACTTCCATTATGCATTATGTTATAAAAGTAATTAAATTAAATTACATTACTTTACATAAGTCACTAACATAAGGAGAAAAAAAGAAGAATATTCATTTTAGATAATTATGGTTAATAAATGTGGTCTGTTATGGACTGGTGACCTCTCCAGGTTGTCGCCTCTATCTTAGGAGGCAGCACAAATCATCTACTAATCAGAAGGTTGATGGTTTGATTCCTTGCTACTGCAATCAACATGCCAAGTTGCTCTGCGATGGATGTGTGAATGTTAGATTGAAAACACTTCACATGAGTGAATGAGGCATGTCTTATAAAGCACTTTGAGTGCTTAGGATGGATAAGATATATAAGAACCAGTCCATTTCCCACTTACTTGACCACTGACAGAAATAGTGAGTGTACTGGAAAGGATGTTGAAAATGAAGCTGCCAGCCAAGCGGAAGGCCAAAGAGGACTGTGGATATGGTGAGGGTGGACATGCAGGTGGCCAACATGACAGAGGAATACGCAGAGTGCTGGAAGAGATGGAAACAGATGATCTGCTGTGGTCCTGTGGGTACCCACAACGGGTTCAGCAGAAAGACAGAGAAGGACACATTACTGTAACTAGTTACTTCCCAACACTGCTCCTGGGGGAAAGATTGGTCTCTTGCAGCACATAGTGCTCCATTATGTCCGCTTGCCAATCACTAACTTTGTCTGTGTGAAAGGTAGCATGAACTTTAACAGACAAGAATCCTCTGGCATAATATTTTTGATCTGCTCCAAATATAAAATCATTCACCATGATTGCACATGCACCTTTTTTTTTTGTATGTTTGACCTCTTTTAACAACATTAACAGTAAGCTAATATGTTATGAGATTTATTTTAGCTTATGGAGGCTAAAATGTGGGTTAAAATTTCAGTAGTGCACTCTTTAGAAGTCAGCTCTGTGCTAAAAGAAGAAAGAAAAGACAAAAACTGTACGAAGGGAGGAAGCCTGTTTCATACAATGATCAGCCACTCTCTCGCTGACTCGGTCTGCCTCTCGTTGCTCAAGGCAAACCTTTTCATCCTACCCAAACAGCAACTCATGACACTTAGGAGTCCATTTAACTGCAATGGAATAATAATGACCGTGAGCAGAAGCTGATCTCTCCAGTAGAAGTAAATTACAGTAATGATGAACAGCGTAGGTTATATAAGATGTCTGATGGATCAGCATATGCACTTTGATGGAAGTTTATCAAACTGAGCACAGCACTGCACCAAAGGGAAAGAGAGAGAGAGAAAAAGAGTTTAACTCAGTGTTAAATTTAATGGTACAAGTCAGAAAGGCTGGCTTACATCAAAGCCCACTTTAAACAGTGGCCTTTTTTTCTGCTCAAATAAAAGACAAACTATCATCATCGTTAAACTTGGCCACGGATTGTTTTTCTCTCCTTTGGATTGAGACAAAAAGGTTTATTTATCCTTCATTTCTCCCACTGCCATGTAGGTCAGTGTCAGTGAATCAGATGTAGCATACATTAGGGAGAGGAAGAAAAAAAAAAGGCAGAGCAAAAGCCAGACCCAGACTGGCCATCTGGCAAATTTGGCACAAGTCTGAAGAGAGAGTCCACTTTTTAGCCATTACTTACAGATATGGTTTAATGATGATATTTGTACCAGCGTGAATATGTCAGGGCATTTCAGAGTAGACCTTTATATCATTTGACTGTGAAATCAGACAAATTACAAAGTAATTTTATTTTTATTTAAGGGAAAACTCATATCGCTGTACAGAAAAAGCATCGATCTACACACGAGGCTCATCCTTGTGGCAGGATGCTCTTACAGGTACATGCTTCTTTTAGTTGGTTAATGTAGACAATAAAGAAAAATAAAGAAAACATTTCCTGCACTAAACTGCTCACAATAAGGCCTGTCAAGTAAGAAAGTCAGAACTTTTCAAATAGAGCAATAGAGCATGGCAAACTCAGCCAGCAATCACAGCAGATCAGCTGGTCTCAGTGTCCACTCACATTAGCTGAGGCTCAGCTGCCCACTGTTGGAAAACCTAATATGGTATGTGCTATTAGGCTGCTTCAGCATGTTTACAGTTGCTATTGCATCTGCAAGCCGCTTTGCAGACCCACCTGCTCATCAGTGTCACATCCGTTGACACTGATATCTGCTCTGTTCTGTGACAGAGTCTTTCTGCTGTTCTCACCATCGTGGAACAAAAAAACAATTTTGATCGATTTTGAATCGTGGTTGCTTCACAACTAAGATAAGAATCAATCAATCTAGAGGGTTTATTGGCAGGCTGAGCTTCATGTATAAACTTGGTTTTGGAATCGGCTGTCTCTTAATGTAATGAACCTGATAGTGAAGGGTGACAGAGTTATATGTGTCTTAAAAAAACTGTTAAAACTATAGGAGAAAACTCTAAACTCTAAATCCAGTAACTCTGTGACAACTTGAAACATATTTCCCTACTTTGGGAAGCAAATGTTATTGTTTATTTACATGAAATACCCACAGATGAACACTAGCACTAGATTAGAACATCAACTGAGAGGAAATCAGAATATAACCAAAGCAAATGAGCTGAGAACATAAACTATTCATTTAAAGAAAATGTAAGAATTAAGTTAAGGTGTAGGTGTGTTCTTTCTAATGGCCAACAGGAGGCAAATCCTCTGGTTGCGAAATAACAGAGGTCTTTGAGATTTTCTGATAAATGTGTGGTCCCAGTAGTTAGTTTAAAGTCTGTTTCGCTACAGAACTGTGTTCATTTTGTTAATTATGTCCCAATTTCAGTCTAATATACATTAAAGCAGGCTGTACTTTACGATGTAGCTTTGTCCTGAGACTGAGAAGCTATGTACGTGCAGCATTCTCAACCCACACTTGTAAGGTTTCGTTTTTCTAAAAAAAAAAAAAAAAGATGGTGACTACCAGATGGCCAAAGTCAAGACTTCAAAACTCGAGTCCATAAACCAACTACATCTGTCTATAGTGTGGATTAAAAGGTGGAGCTTTAACAGCTGTGTAGATTCTGGTGATAACTCTCAGTGAATTTGTCAGTACAAGCTCCATCTTTCACATTACATTTGAACCACTTTACCAGTTAAATAATAATTAGAGCTGCTTTTAGTTTTTAGAGTTGGATGACGGGATGAATGTGTCGCTCTCAGTGGCGAGTACACCACAACTGTAACTTTGGAGTAATTTGTTGGTGTAATTTTTACCATCTTATTGGTTTCATTTAATGGTCTACCTTCTTGAATTCACTTTAATGAAAAACATAATAATTAAATCATGCATGATTATGGAAGGTTGGCTGGTTCTAAAATTTGAGGTGTGTGTTTCGGTGTGAGTGTCCCCTTAGTCCTGTGTCAGCTGTATGATTTACACCATTAGTACATTGTTATGTTTCCTCTGCTGGAGGTGTGCATGTGAACCTGCAGACCATCAAAGGAGGTACAGCCCGTTCCCATGCTTGTTCCTTGGGTCTTGCTGTTAAATATAAGAAGATCAGGTTAAGTGATCAAAGACCCTTGGTTTCTTGGGCTTAAGTGTTGCTCCATTTCATCAAAGGCCATTAGTCTTTTTAACCTCCACTACCTCAAGGTAACATAAAACTCACAGGTAATGGAGCTTTGCCTTTCCTGTAAATACTGTCCGTGCCTTTTTCAGTGGGAACCAATATGAAAGAGGATATAATGACACAAAATGGCAGCTTCTTTTCTCACATTCCTCCAACCCTGCAACAACAAAGGCACCTGTCTCTTTTATCTGAAAAAAACAATACAAGCAGACTTCAAAAGCATATCCGGCTGACACTTGGTTTTTCCTCTGACCAAAGTGTTTATCAGACAGGCATATATCAGCCCGCTCTGGGGCATTGTGTTGCCAGTAACCCACTTCCTCCAGCCCCTGGTTAATTGTCACGACATGTGTCCTTCCAAACCACAACTTGGGAGCTATTAGTATCAGCTTCCTGTTGATGACTAATATATTCTCATGGCACTTGTTTCAACCAAACAGCATTTAAACACATTTGCGGTATTCAGCTCAGCTGCTTAATAAATCAGATAGGAACAAACAACAATCACATCTTTGATGAAAAGGATCTTTTGTAACATGATCTTCTTCTCCACATTTTGAAGTTTTAATAAAAGCCGACAAAGTTTTCCACAGTAAAGGAGTTCGTTTCTTACTGAGGCCACCCATGCTGCCTTTGTGAACCTGCAAGGTACTTTGAGTGAAATCATCCACAAAATGGCAAATGTTTATCATTCGCTGATTTAAAAACCTCAGGTAAACGAATGCTCTTTTTTTTCTTTACCTTCGCCAAAGGCTGTTTAATGTAAAGAAACATTGTTTTTCAAAGTCTCTGGTTTTCCATAACCATCTGCATACCAGCTAGATCTGGACCAGATGGAAAGAGAGAATGGAGGTTTTTCTCTCTTTGTCTGCCTCTCTTTTTTTCCCTGCGTGTGTGAGAGAAAAGGTCTAACAATGTGCACTGAAGACAGACAGTCTCTGAAACATAAGGCCAGCATGTGTTGGCGCGCTGTTGATCTACAGACTGCTTTGTTTCCAACTCGAGCCTCGCAAGCGTGCACAACAGCCACATCATCAGTCTGATAATGCCACTCACTACTTCAGTAACATACTAATTCACTTCTGGTGTACTGAGAGGAAGTACAAGTATCTTCACAGCCGCTGTGCATAGCTAGCTTACTGTATATTGTATGAAGCATAATACATTAAATGCATTACCAAAGATCTTGTCTCTGTAGATTCTGTATGCACATATCTAGATATCCTCCTCATAAAGATGCAAGGAACTGTGCTGAGGAGGAGAAGACAGGGGTGGGTGGAGGAAATGCTCTTAACCATTAAGTTTACATAGGCTTCAGTTCCCACCACCAACCCTTTGATTCAGTCATGCTGGCGCTTTAAGTGCTGGTGTTCTATCCTCACAGAATATTCTTTCAAATATTCATTCCCTGATGAGAGAAAACACTTTGGCACTGTAACATCTTCATGTGGAAGTCTTTTCATCTTAATTTATAATAGTGATTTGGCTGTACATTAAGCACTACTGCCACAGTTCAACCATTCATTGTTGCCATCGTTAGATATGCAGCCAGCACATCCAGTTCGCGGCTTCTGTTTTTGTCGGCTGGTAATCGTTTATGAATGCAGATGCATTTAAGATACATATGGCTGATTTATTTTTCTGAATTCATTATTTAGGTACATGGACCCAAATCATGTCTAATCAATAGAACGTGGACTTCAAGCAGTAACCAGAATGCCTGCAGTGCCCAGTCATAGTCATTAAAAAAGTTATCTTGACTTAATTAAACTACGCTGCCTTTTTATTCTCTTGTTTTTGGTTTCTAGTTACAAGTTTGTTAGGTTTATGCAACAATAATACTTGATCTGTTTATTGTGGAGGTTTGGCTGAAAATCCTGAAATCAAATCTGTGCTGTGTGCTCTGTTTCCTTGAGCTGCAAGCAATGACATCACAACAACATCACTGGTCAACTGCAATGAAGTTGCTGGACCAACTCCAATACAGGAAGCAAGACTGCTACAACTGTAATGTGCAGAATCATGATATTACGCCACTCTTGTCTCATAGGGTGGGCGTACAACTGCATAAATGTTTGTCAAACAAAATTAGCTTCTCTATTCACTCTCTTCTCTTTCAGCAAAATTAGCACCATCACACCTTTGGCCTCCTGTCAGCGCTCGAGTGCCAGCGGACATGCTTGTGTGAGTCTGAATATTTGGGGGTGCGAGTTCAATTTAGCTGGACTTTTGCTACACAATCTGGAAGGAAAGTCAAAGTTGTGCGTACTGTTACGGCTCAATTGTAGCTTGGCAGACCCACTCTCCATTGAAAATAATGGGCTCACTCTGGGCAACACTGCATTTGTGCACTTGGTATGAAACGACAGTAAAGCGAGCCAACGCACTTCAAACAAATGGCTTGTCAGACTCAGATGTGGTTGGATAATAGTTTGTACAAACTGATTCATTCCAAACATGCTCTCTTCTTTAGCAAGAAACTAAACATAGTCAAGCTGTAGTGGCAACTTCATTGACCCTGTTCTCAAGGAAACAAAACAAACTGCATATTATTTATGACGATGATTAAGTGATAGATTTAGCTTTTGACCAAACAGCCGGGTGACAAATAAGAACTTTACAAATGTTTCCTCAACACTAATGAGCACCTTATTTCCCTCTGAGCATTTCGAGGCTTTAACTTAAAACACACCTCTCCCTTTCTTTTAGCTGGATTATCGTTGCTGGCCTCCTTTACACTTTCCCTGTCTGTTTCTCAGTATCTGCTGCCAGCTGGCTAGAAATCCAAGCCATGCTCCGTGTATCACTAAATATCCCATATAGCTCTTTGGTCACACATTTTTGTCAGTTCTTGGTGACTTTACAGCATTAATCAGATGTCCTTTGAAGCTCCACTGATCTCACTTTTTAGCCGACAACAAATAACATGGACTTTTATTACTTGCTAGATATTTCGTATTTCTCCTGCTAATCCTTTCAAGTTTGTCCTCAGCAGCACTCTATGTGCAATGATCTGTCTCTTACTCCCTCCCTCCGTAGCCCTCATCCCTCTCTCTTTCTATCTAATCCCAGACGAAAGGGAGTTGGACACTCTTTCCAAAAGTTGGATTTGTAAATAGCTCGAACCACATCTAAGAGAGAGGCAGAATTAGCAAGAAAACACCAACTCGGGGCAAAGAAAAGAAGAAAGAAGGAAAAATGCAATATTGTTCAATTTCGGCCCAGAAATCCTTTAAAGCAAGTCCCATTCAGGAGGTTATGGAAGACCGACAAATGAATTTTCATTAGGGGTTAGTCCAAAGTAAACCTTTGAGCCATGCACAATTTCCATCCTCACTTAACATGAAAATGTGTTTGATGTCTGTTTTTCTGAAGAAATTATCAAAGGTAACTGGATCACTTTTGGTTCCATGACGACACTACAGTAATTTCTAAAAGGTCCAGAAGTATCGAGGAGGAACATCCACTGCGGACATGCTCTGAGGTGACCTATGCTGAGCATCGCTGCACTTTCAGACTCACGACTGTCCCACTCATGTTGGTGATGTGTCTTGCCTGTTTCTCCAGGAGACGCCTGCAAGGCACCGTGGTCTGATCAGGGAGCTGCTGGCAAACAATACCAGGGCCCAGTGCCATCTCCAGCTGCTTCCTCTCCACAAAGGCCTCACTGAAGTGGATTGTTCTTATTTATTCCTCTTTTAAAAAGCCGACATGAAAGCCAGAGCTGTTTATGTGTGTTTATTATGACTTGCGTCCACAATAGGAACCTTGAGGAAGACTCCCCCAGAGAATCAAAGTACGGGTGAGCGTTTGATGCAGGATACAATTGGTCTCAAATGCCAGCATCAGCTGTTACTGTGAGTTCATTAATTCAGCTGGCATTTAGGCATGATGTGGCATGACCTCAGCCTCGGTACAGCACCACTCGTGCTCTCCTTCTTCTTTTCTGCCACTAAGACTGCAAGTGGGCGTGCTGAGTTCTCACTACCTGAAAGTGACAAATGTCTCTGCCGTTGTTGCGCAGAGCACCTCGGCACTCACTCTGAAAACTTGGCCATATCCCATGCAGAGCCCTGTGGGGAATGGCAAAGCCTCACGTCTGCAGCCGATTAGGGAGAGAGATTAAGGCCTGCCAGGAGAAACCGGGCCATGGTGGAGGTGTGGGTACTGGGAGAGATGGAATGAATAAAAGACGAGTTCAAACCAAATCAGGCCTGCTGGGCTTTATCCACCATCAGCAGCAGAGTGGTTGAAGCTTCCTGATAAAGATGCAAGGAACCATGTGGAGGAGGGGGAAAAACGCTGAACCATTAAGTTTACATAGGTTTCGGCTCCCACCACCAACTGTCCACATGCTATCCAAAATCTATTCGCCCTTTTCTTCTTTTCCCTTCATCTCAGCTCCCACCCGATGCGATGGCCCCTTTGATTCAGTCATGCTGGCGCTAAGCTTTTAAAGGGAGATTTTTTTTGGTCCTTACTGTAACTTACAGTAGGAACTTTGCTGCCTGTATTTACTCCCTGTTGAGAGGAAACCATGTCATCCATTTTTAATTCAGCACAGAAACATCTTCATTTGGAAATCTTTTTATCTTTACTCATAATGACAATGTGCTTATAAATAATGTTTTGCTGTATAAAATCATTGCCATCTTTAATGGATTTTTAATAGATATTGTTTAGCACTATCAACATGGCAAGTTTAAAATAGAGAGGGGGCACAGAGGCAACTTTAGACACTTTTAAACAACTTATTTTTTATAATAAAGAGCTCAGGTTTCATCCAAAAACCAATGAAATGTTCTATATGGGCCACCTAAGCTAATAACTAAATGCCAGGCCAGACAAACACATTTTTATCCAGTGTTGAATTGGGTACTTTTGGCTACGTTATCCTTCCGTCTTTCGATTTAAGAATGCTTGAACTTTTACTGGCTGGTACTTTAAATATGTGATGAGTAAATCTACAAAGACTTTGTGAGGTGTGTTTACCCTGGTAGTGTTGGTTAATACCGGAATGAAACTGGCCAGTTTTAATTTGTTATTATGTGGTTAAAAAAAAAATCCCCAGTTCTCTAATGTGTTCCAGTAACTCACTTCTTTTCTTTATTCCAGTTAGTCTCTTTTTTTTTGTATCAGGAGTAGCTCCACCATCTAGTGGCTGGAACAGAAACATATCAGCTTTCTCAAACATGCACCCACTTCATATACAGTCTCCAGCATGGTACATAAAATAGTACTCATGTTGCTTCTGTGGTAACACAAATAACTCCGAGCCAATCATTTGAAGTTCATCCATACTCCACTAATGATGCTAATAAGGCTAATGACAAAGAGGCTCCTCTGTTCTTCTTTCATGTCAGCCACGAACAACATCTCCCTTCCTTAGGACAGTATTGAATGGATTTTGGCTTCAGAGGGTAGCTCAATTCGCTTTGAAAATCTAGGGTTTTCTTTTTTTGTTATCATGAGAGAGAAGGCGACTGGAGCAATTGAGAGAAAACGGGAAAAGGATTGTTTGGAGTCAGAAACACATTTCAAAGGCTTCCCCCAAAAACAGCCTGCAAAATCTGAGATGAAACCGGCTAATAAAGCACCACACAGCAATAAATAATGCAACAAGAGGAAACAACATGAAAGATCTTTTCATCTTCTTATGGAGAGAAAAGGGGAAAGGAAGCAATGAGAATATGTATACGCTTAGTTCCGTAGTCAAAGTTTGTTGGACTTTGCTTTGAAACTATGGAGCATTTGGTCAAGGGGAGAAATGTATTGTATATGTAAGAAAACCATACTGTTATTACTACATGTAGATAAAATACAACAATTTATCTAATTTTAATGGCAGAATATGCTTCAACCCTTACTGCATCCTCCATGTTTCTTTTCTAGTTGAAAATTTCTGTGACTCAGACAATGAACAGGCTAAAAATCCCCTTGCACCCACCCAAAATAGTTCTGTCCACCAGCTGATGGCCAAGGACAGAGATCAAACCGACCACAAAGCAGGGAGTGGGGGGGTCGGTGCAAGAGCAACAAAAGAGCTTCCTCTCCTAATCTCTGTTAAATTAGAGTAGACGTGCGTGGCAGTGTGGGCTTCCTGCAGAGGATGAAGGGGATTGAGCAGTGACTGGAAGTAGACTGTGTGGTTATGATATTATTAATAAAAACAGCATGGAGGCTGTACAAGTGCTAAATCTGCATGTGAGACCTGTGAATGTGTGTGTTAGTGGGGCAAAGTGAGAGGAAGAGAGGGGAGGAAAAAAAATAGACGGTGTGGAAGCAGCAGTGCAGTTGTGTAACACTGACATCTTGTGGCCAGATGTGTAAATTGATTGTAAGATAACTGTTTCATGTGATAGTTATTACATTTGTTACATTTTTTATCTACATTACCCCCTAAAAGTTAACAGAATTCCCAAAGATTATGTTATAATGACAACTTCTACATTTTACTTATAGCAAAAAATCAAGCAAGGTTATTTAAAAAGTTATAAACACCTTGTAAAAATTATTAAAACTACAAACAGAATGTGAAAAAAATAACTGCTGTTATCTTATGTTCAAGACATTTGTATGTTGTGCTGCAGAGATATCAACTGACTCTGAAATAGGGCTGTGCTGCACTCTCATGTAATACCACTTTAAATCACAAGGTGGTGCCACGGGTCGGTGTAAGATCAGCATAGCAAGGCAAAGCCACACATCTGCAGCCGATTAGGGAGCGAGATTTAGACCTGCCCAGAGATGGTGGAGGTGTGGGTGCTGGGAGAGATGGAATCAATAAAAGATGAGTTCAAACCAAATCAGGCCTGCTGGGCTTTATCCACCATCAGCAGCAGAGTTTCAGGAGCTTCCTGATGAAGATGCAAGGAACCATGTGGAGGAGGGGGAAAAACGCTGAACCATTAAGTTTACATATGGTTCAATTCCCACCACTAACTGTCCACATGCTATCCAAAATCTACTTGCCCTTTTCTCCTTCTTACTTTGTCTGATCTTGCACTCGATGGCGCCTTTGATTCAGACATGCTGGTGCGCTGGACTTCTAAAGGAGCTTTTTCTTTCTGTTCTTACTGTAATTTAAAATAGCGGGTTCTCTGCTTGTGTTTAGTACCAGCTGATAGGAAATCAATTCATCTATTTTAATTCAACACGGAAACATCTTGATTTGGAAATGTTTTTATCTTTACAATATTAGATAATATTGAAGCTATTATTACCTTTTGTACATAATTTATGCTTACTGTCATACTAATGCGTGATTTAGACTCCTGTGGGGAATCTATGCTCATGACATACATGTTAACCCTTCGCGTAACCGAACGTGCACCCCCGAGAAATATAACTACACGACGGTTACTGTATGGGTGGCCGTAGCCCATACATTGAGCGGGTAACCTACTAATCAGAAGGTTGGTGGTTCAATCTGCTCCAATCTGCATGCCAGATATTCTTGGGCAAGATTCTAACCCCAAGTTGGCCTAACCTGCATTTTAAATGAGGCACAAATCTTGGTTCTGCATTTGAATTTTAAATTTTCTGTAATGTCTTGAAGCACCTCTCCACTCTGTTTCAACATTGCTCCACTCCTGATGATGATATTGTTAATCCCTGTTTGCATATTTGCACCACTACAGGATCTTCTTCTTCCTCAGGCTGCTCCCTTTAAGGGTCGCCACAGTGGAACAGCTTGCTCCACTGCACCCGATCCTTAGATCCTCTGTCATATACGTCCTCTGCATATTTTCGTTCACTACATCCATGAACCTGGGTGTAGTGGATAACAATTTTTTTAATGAGCCCATATTTTCATATGTGAAAAAAATAAAGTTTGAAAAAATCTGTGAGAAAAGTACAAAAAGCTTGGGCTGCTGGGAGATCTTCCATGTTCCTGAATTGTTTTCCTTGATGGTGCTTACACATCATGGATCTTTGCATAATCTTGTGTAGTGTGTAGTCTGTTTTTTCTCCTGTTTATTATCTTACTATGCTTCTTTTTTTATCCCTCACCCCCATGCTGAGGTTACCCCTAATTTCCTATTAAAGGAAAATCTCTTTTCTCATCACTTCAATGTACTTGCTCATAGGGGATTGTCTGATTGTAGGGTCTCTACCTTACAGAATAAAGTACCATAAGTTGATTGTTGTTGTTGTAGCGATGCTGCTCAGCATCACTATGTGCATCATCTTTCACTCCATAAAGGTGTTTGTATGTTTGAGTTCAAAATGCTGGATTCATTATGAGTGAAGAACAAAAACTGAACGCATACTTGATGCACATTTAATTGCAGATGACAACAGTCATTGCTAATTGTTGGGACCCTTATGCGCTCAAGTTTCCATCAAATAGCATTTAAATTAGCACAAAGTGGTTCTGAGTCATTGCCATTATCCTGTGATGAAATATTTCTATTCCTTTATCCATAATGTGCCGAGTGACTGGTTTGATGAAAACAAATAAATACAATTCTATGGCTTTCAGATTCAACAAACGGGAGAATTTAGATGGATTTTTTTTTAACCTGTACACTCCATGGGAACCATCAAAACACACAATTATCCCCACTGTAGAGGTATGGAGTCTTCAAGAATCTATACACAGCTATACATTCGTCTTACTAGTGTATCTATTACCAGACTTGCCTACTACATTAAAATGCACCATAACATATTAATATTTTTTATAACATATTGATATTTTTCCTTAAAGTCCCTCTTGGTTGTCCAGCTGCGAATACTGTAATTTGTAATACTGTAATTTGGACACGTGACCCACAGAGGCTGTTTATTTTTGTGGTTTTATAGCAATAGAGCTACTGCTGTTTGGGGATACTTAACAAAACAGGTGGAAATGAAAAGATTAAGTACAACATGAAAACCTAGCCTTGGATATTTCAGGAGGTGAAACACAAACGTGCAACACAAACGCCAGTAGAGGGCGAAAGGGGACAATTTAGTTATCTCCACTACTTCTTTCTTATTTTAAGCCAGCTGGTCGTGTGTCGTGTGTGGCTTCCCAGTTTAAATAAAGCACAGGAAGGTTTTTTGTTTGAACCCAGTCCCCCCGCCCTGTTTGTATATCAGTATTCGGCATATTTGTATGGCAGCACTGGATGCGCGCAAGCGGACAAAAGATACAAAGAGATGCAGGTGTGCAAACAAGAGGGAGCTCGCGCCGTACGTTTCTTTGCTGTTTGTTTTCTCGTTAATGTCGGAGTCTGACATCACTGCTGAAAGTTCCTGTGAGTGTTTCAGAGAGAGAGAGAGAGAGACTGGGGAGGGTGAGGTGGGGGGAGAGAGAGAGAGACTGGGGTGGGTGAAGTGGGGGGAAGAGAGACAGATAGAGAGGATTACCGTCGCCTAAGCTGTGCGCGCCTCACCCCATCCGCATCACACGCGCTTACCTGCGCGGGGACTTTCGTCAAACGCAACTTTTGCTTTCTGTGGGGGATTTCGAGCCTCTCGTTGCCCACACCCAGGTGATATGGATTAACTGCACTTCTTCGAGGTGCGGCGGGGTTTTTTGCGGCGCTTTTCGAAGTTGTTCCACGTACAGGACGGTCGGGACGGCCCGCCCTGCGCTCAGGAGGGGATTAGAGAGCGGAAACCCGCTACTCGGTAAGGTCTTTACACCTACAACCAACCAGGATGAACACTGAGCACACATAGAGGTGCTAGAAACATTTTCTGTGCACCGATATTACCTTTATTTCCCTTACGTGCATGAGCGCAAGCTCTCGAAGCAAATTAGACGGTGCTTTGGCTCAGTTGGCTGGACATTTGTTTTAAAAATCAAATAAGAAAAAAAAACTTGCTTATTGTTAGCCTGCTAGTTTCACAGTGCAAAGAAAAGTAAAGGTTTAATTTTCAATTCATGTTCTTAATTAAAAAAGTTAATCTGCCACATTTAGAAGTCTCATTAACTTCCTCCGATCTTTCCCCTTAAAACACAGGCAGCTTAAAGAGTGCAGGTGAAAGATGGCACCCATTCACAGCTTCACCTGTTTAAATCCATCTCAGTCAGATTAATGGAGGGGCGGAGGCAGGTGGATGAGGGATTTTTTTTAAAGCTTCAGCAACAATCTGAGACGTAGACTGTGTAGAAAGGGCTGGAAGGCGTCCCTAATGTTCCACAAGTTCCACTCCATTCATTAAAGAGACATTCCCAGGCTGCTTTTAAAGCACTGGGAGTCGCTCAGTTTCTGTGTTCAACTGCTGCTAAAGAATTGATGAATAAACTAATAGTGCATAGTCTGTGTGAAATGAAAATGTGTTTTACTAATGCATCACTGCAACCAGAAACACACACACACACAGCTACATGCATTTTACAGTAAGATGTGTCTCCAGATATTTTGCTGCATCATGCTTCAGCCTTCACAGAGACTGGGCTGATGCCACTGTGTATGGCTTATAGGTGGCACAGTCTGCTGCTGCTGCTGGACTGTGAGTCCCAAAATCTATTCGTTTCGAGCAGACACACTAATACAAAGCGTGCCCTGATGCTCAGGATTGAAACTGAAGAAGACTGTGGGGCGGACTGCGTTGTGATGGCTCTCCCGGGCTTTACTAATTTATGATGTTATTTTTAGGCTTGACTACATTTTTGATGCTGCCTATTTGTCAAGTTTAATAGCGAGTGAAAACTCGGGTGTGTCCGTCAACCTCTCTGTGTGCACACGTGCCTAAACTTGATCAGGCAAAAATGGTGTGTGGGGATACTTCAAAGGCCTTTCGGCACTTTTGTTCTGTCATTGAGGTTTGGTGTGTAGTACTGTTCAAACCATTAAAAAGTGCTTAAAATGACATTTCTCACCTATACTGAGAAGAAGCGCACTCTTCAACTTTAGCTCCAAATGTAATCTCCCTCAGCTCCTCCTTCACAGTCAGAGCCTTAAATCTTTACAACCAGCTAAAAAATATGAGATGGATTTTCAGCCCGAGATGGGACTTTTTGAACCCTCATTCCCAAAACTCAGCTGTCTTTCTGACTTCACATTGTGCTGTAGTTAAGCTACTTGAAACGTTGAAAGAGATAAATCCTTTCAAAAGGCTTCTCCAAACATCTGAGAATATGAAGGCGTTGGAAAATTAGAAGCAAAGAAAGCGGGAAAAACTCCCCAGCTTCTTACTGCAGAGAGGTGAATCTCAACCTCGGGATGGCTGCTCTAATGAGGTCTAAAAGGTTTTAGGTCAACCCTAATCTCCTCTGCCATAAAGACGGCCCTTTTAGACACGTTGGCTTCAGTGTGAAACACCTGATTAAAGAGTTTTCCAGCAACAGCAGAAGTAGTTCTCTAAGCGCTTTTACTGTATCAGAGGCTTTCCATCATTTCATACTGGATAGGGAGGATCACATGCTGACAGCTGTCTGTCTGCTGAGTTAGTAGAAATTTTTCTTACTTCAGATCTGATCTTCATTTGAGTGTTGGTGGGATTCTGGTCAGTTTAGCATAATGGGATGTGGTGTTTCAGTTGTGGGATTACACTTGAGTATATTATTACTGCTGCAAAACAAAAGATATACAGAGCGTAACATGCCATTCATTTTAAAGCACATAAACATAAAATATATGTCTCATTGTCTATTATACCTGTGTTTATGTACCTCCAGCTGGTGTATGAACAAAAAACATTATCACCTTTAGTCATTAGTCCTTGAGATTTGCATACATTTGCCTCTGACAGATATTTAATATTGGATTTTCTTCTAAAAATAAATGACCAAATCTAATATTTATGATTTCTTTGTTTAATTTGTTTTTTTTAGTTCTTTTAGAAGAAGATCTGATGATGTTTTAGAACCCATGTATGGAAAAATGTATTTTTCTGCAGTACTACAATTAAATATGACATGACATCATTAATCATAAAGAGTATTTTAAGCTTTTTCTTAGGACTCACTCCATTGTCTTGTTGCCTGGAGCCGTCATACAGCTGTAGAAAAAAAGTGGGGAAAATTTACATTTCAGCACTTTGTGACAGTTTACAGCACAGGCAGAGCAAGCTGACAGACACGCATATGTTTGCATGTTTGAGCTTAGAGACATAAGGTCACTCAACTTTTGGCCGAATGTCACAGTTTTGTCCAGTATATTGACACTCACCATGTCTCACACGCATACTGTGACGCACTGAAAAGCCACCAAACATCTAACAGATAGGACGAGAGTTGGGTCAGAGCAGTTTGAAATGCAACCAGTCGATTAGGACAAATTAACTTTTGACATTAGTGATGCAATTGATTGTTTTTTTAAGTAATTGGAATACTTTGGATTACTAAATTACTATATCTCATACCAGAAAAAGAGGGACGTTCTATAGATAATAGTTCTGTTTAAACATCTCAAAACATTTTTAGTGAAGATATTTTTTTTTATTATTGTTGTGCTTTTGTTTACTCATGAATAGTATGTCTGACATTTTTTGTCGAGTTCCTTGCTTTGTGGCAGTACAAAAAAACCCTGTTGGTTATAAGCAACAACTATCAAGATCTGTGGAGTATGCAGGTCATGGAAGCAAAACTCAAAATAGCACACAAGGAACACAAGCTAACCAAAATAAAACAGAACGTTTAAACACAGATACAGACTTAGACACACAAACTTGACATACACAAAATGTAAGCAAACATGGAGACATGAGCTACTACATACATGGGATGCCAGGAAGGACACACAAGACTCAGATGAACAAGAGATAACTAAGATACGAGAGTAACTAGAAACATGAAAAACGAAACTAGGAAACACTGGAAATACTGAACTAGATGACGAAACAATGAGAAACTAGAATACACTCATAATAATAACTCAGACTTGGATAAAGAACACAGAGAGTCAGAACACAAGAAAAAACTGAGGAACCGTGACAGCAGTAGTTACTCCTAAATAGTCCTCCATTTCTGCAAAAATGTGCGGCGCAGGACACCATATTTTAAAGATGTAAAGAAAATGTTATCAACTAATCCTCAGTCATGCAATTCTAATTACTAATTATATATAAAAAAATACATAATATGGCATGGGTATTTTTTTGTAATGAAACTACATTTAAATACTACGCATATCATGCAATTCTATGTATGAATGACTTGAAGGTTGCAGCTGCCGACTTAAAGTCACATTCTTCCCAGAAATGAGTTTCTTAAACATTACTTCTCTTGCAAGTTGACTACGCAAAATAAGATCTGCAGTTTGACACTTTTGAGCTTGTCAGCACAACACAGGTTTTTCTTTGTTCACATAAAATCTGGAACCTATGAGCTAGAAGTGTGATGTGATGTCACTCTTATCCAGTAAAGCGTAATAATAATCTGGTAACTTGAAGCCTGATTTGCACATCCTGTGCTTTTAAAATTAACTTAGTTGTTAGTTAGCCCTGGGTAATTAATTCAGTTTTCTGTTATTTGGCTTCCAGCAATAAAGGAATAAAGAAAAAAAGATGATTGTGCAACACTTGAGTTTTTTTTTTATCGTTTTGACTCTATTTTCTGTACAGCTGTGTGCTTTCACCCCTCTGAAAAACTGAAACTTGCTCAGTTTTTGCTTCAACTGTCCCCAAGATGACTGGAAAAGAGCCTTACATCATCAAGACGTTTCTTGAAGGAGGAAAAGTGAGAACTTTTACATGGATTGATCAGCAGTGGCTCATCAGTGGTAGCTGATGTTGCACAATATTCATCTACCAGATCTTTGAGGGTCTCTCCTGCAGTTCAGTCTTAATAGTGTGCTGTAGAAGTGTATTACCGCCTACTCCCTTCCTTGGCTAGACTACCATGTAGGCGCCTTCAAGGTCTGTTGTTGCCTCGTGGTAGTGGTGTTGTGGCTGGTGAGCATAAGCAAATGCTCTTTTGAGATAGGCTTCACAGTCCAACACAATCACAACATTACATAATTATGGGAATAGACTCATTAAAAACTAAATATTATTCAAAGTGGAGTATTTTTATACATCTGAGCTGTCTACAGGGGTCGGCACAGCAACTGTAAAGAGTAAATATTTGTTTCAAATGGATGGACCCAACCAACAAAAGTAAATACTGACAAGATCAGGTGAGGCATTTTAAAAAGCATCATCCTCATTAAAGGACTTAAGTTACCCAATGCAGCCTGCTTAAGTGGATAATCAACATAAAGTGATGTCAGGAACAGGAAGTGATGTCACTATTTGTCTCTTTCTCACAGATAATTCCTCTCAGTTTGGTGTGTTTGTCTTCCTCAGAAATATCTCTAAAATTCCTCTAAAAGAACGGCTGGTCATCTGGCCAGTTATCTTTCAAGAAGTGCAGCAGAAACAATGCATTTATTTAAATATCACAGCAAAGGTCAACATGTTCTGCTGCACATATTGGCTGTCGCACACTGGCGTTCGCTCTATTTACTTTTATGTAAGGCTAGCTCAGCAAATAATACTAGTGCATTAAATAGATGGGGAGCATAGATACTGGCTTTGTGTATAAGCCATCAGATAGCTTGTTAGCACTGGCAGCTTCGAGGCTGTCAACCTGTTAGTACACCAGCTCTGAGGCAGAACAGCAGAGCTGTGTTGCCCCAGGTACATCTCTGCACACACAATAGGTGACAAGGAAGCTTATTTAACACTTCACACTCTGTAACAGCAAGAGACGATGTCCTTAAGAGAGAATTTAACTTACTAGAAATCCTAATTCAGATACATAAGTGAAACAACATCAGCTGAACAGGTTCATTGATAGTATAACATTATCCTGGTTCTTAATTATTTCAAATTTTTTGACCTAATTTTATGACAACAGTAGGTAATATGACACATTAGTTATTTTAGCAGTTGTATTTTTGTATGGAAAAAAGAAGTCCCACCACTGGCTCAAACCCTGCAGTGATGGTAAAGATGCATTACCCTAGGTAGCCTTCTATGGTAACTTTTTTTAAAAAAAACCCTTCATTTAACCAGAAGAAGGAAGTCTTAAGATTAAAATTCTCTTTTGTCAGACTGCCCAGATGTAGATAGCATAAACCAGCATTCCTGGAGAAAATCCACACAAGCACAAGTGGACATGCGAACTCTACATCCAATGGCCCCACTTGGGTTTGAACTCAGGTTGAGCCTTTCTTGCTTTGAGCAAACTGTGCTAACTACTTAGTCACCATGTTGTGTGCATGTGCACCAACCTGAATGTAGAACAGACATTTATTTTAAACTGCATGTCTTGTTTATTATTGTGAGGAAAATGTGGTTTGCAACCAAGTGCACAGCAACTGGGAATAAGAATTAGCACCTGTAAGCACAAGGCTTTGCATCTCAGCTGGAAAAGGAAGGATTGCCCAAGTGGCAGAGTTTTAAGTACCTTGGAGAATTTCCTTTGAGTGGGGAAGACTGGAAATTGACAGACAGATTAGCAAAGCATCCGCATTACTGCAGGCAGCTGTAGCGAAAGAAGAGCTGAGCCCAAAGGAGCAGCTGTTGCTTTAGTCTTCGATCTGTGTTCCTACTTTTAACCCTGGGCATTAGCAGTTGGTGGCAATATTAAAATTGATCAGGAGTTAGGTTTCTGGGTAGATATGAGGAGATCTGCCATTTCAGAGGGGGGCAGGGTAGCCTCTCTCCTGATGTGATTTGAACATCTCACTTGGATGCACTAGGCATACCCAGCTGGAAGGAGACCCGAAGCAGACCCATAAGCTGGAGTTCATCCTTCCAGGAAGAGTTAGAAGCGGTGGTGTATGACAGGGAGATCTGGGAACCGATGTTTCTTAGATTAGTGCTGTATCTACTCTGGATGAAAAGCAGAACAAGGACAGACGGTTGGAACGTTTTCTCATGCAGCGTATGAGACACACAACCACACCTGCATGCACAATAGGGGTGGGGGGAAAAATCGATACTGTGTAGTATCGTGATATTTTGTTCATTCATTCATTCATTCATTCATTCATTCACTCATTTGTTCATTTTCAGGCACAACAAATACCTATATTAAACATAAAATGCACAAAACAAAAAACAAAAATTGCCTGAAAAAGGAGTGGGACAAAGAAAACTTATTAAATCCCACCCCTATACTCACTCATCAACAAAAAAAACAATAAACTTCCCGCAGCTACGCCCATCATTGCATACAGACCCATCAACAGCCCCGGGCACATACAAGCATCTCAACGGCAGCTCGCAAACAACAATTAGAGCCTTCATAACTGAATACAGAATATATAAATTATAAATTGCATTACCACAGGTAACAGGCAGTAATAA